>NC_054575.1:292477-564977 GCF_017654505.1 Polyodon spathula | reverse complement strand
GTGATGCAGTGCGTGAAAGAAGCAGACAGAGATAACTAAACCAGTTTTAGAAATGTTTTATTTTGTATTTCCAGGTCAGGCGACCAAACAATGGTTCCCTGGCAGTACTCGTCAATGTGTACAGCACAGGGTCTATAATAAGAACAGACAATATCCGTCCCACAATAGTAGAAACGTGGTCACCAGTCCTGGGTGCGTGCAGTAGTGCTTGTGGTGGGTGAGACAGGTTTATATTTGTGACAATGGTGCAGTCTTGTCCGGTTTAGTGCTGGCCCTTGGCGACAGCTCCAGAACTGTGTTAGCTGTGTAGTAACATACAAGACAATTACAAACAAACAAAAGACAACACTCACGATTTCAGGTTTTGATACACTTTTACTGCCCTTCTGGTTCTTACTCACTACAAACCAATGCAAAGGAATAGATTACGATTCTCTGTCCCTTCTTATATGCTGTCAGGCATGACCCCTTGGTAAACGAATGCAGCTGCCTTTACAATCTGCGGCTGCTTCGACATTTCCCTTCCAGGTAAATACGTTCTTGCAATGGAGTCTTGCTTTCTTCCAGACTGACCGACTTCCCGACCCGGGGAAAGAACTGTTAGGCCAGCCCGTCCAAAGAACCCTGTTCCCGCTGCTTAGTGCCCTCATAGGTCAGGAGGGAGATTTACAACCAAGATTCATTGTATTTCTGTCACAGGGATGTACAGTGGATATAAAAGCACAGAAAAGTGTAATAAAGCACAGTGAAAGCATGATAAAGAACAGGGAAGCATTGTAAAGCACACAGTGGTAATGCAGATTAAATAACAATCCATTATAAACGTTGGTAAATGCATAGTACAGTCAGCACTGCTTTATCGGGACGCCTCTGGAGATGTAAAAATATCCAGAATAAGTGGCTGTGCCAATTAAACGAGGCGTTTAAAGGGCTTTAGGCACACTTATATTCATAATTTACGACATGCACAAGAGAGAAGTATTTTTACAGTTTTTTTTTCTAAATGACAAGAAAAATCATGAAATCATGTCACATTATAAATAAATGTTAAATGCATTATTTGAAATACAAGTTGTTTGTTTATTTATTCCAGAAACAAAATGAATTACTGTTTTTTTTATTTCTAAATGAAAAAATAATTAAATCACATCTTATCCTGTGACACGCCAACTTTCTGTGCCACAGCAGCGTAATCACTTAATCACTGCACTGCGCTACGCAAAAAAGCGATCTCCATTAATCATTTGAAAATACTGTACCCCAATTAAACTAAGTGATATCCCAATTAAATGGCATCAGTAGCATTGGAAGAACCGTCTCCCAGAGTTCTGTCCCATTTAAGCAAAAATCTCGATTATCAGTGTCCCGAATGCAGAGCCATGGCGAAAGCATGGGGGAAAACTGCAATATAGCAGGGTGAGTGTGAGTTTCTTCCTTTCTTTCTTTCTTTCTTTAGAGATGGACACAGAAAGGTCCCAAATTTGTCCAGTGGATTCCTTCCATCTCTGCAGCTGTAATCAAGCAGCCTCTCGTCCGAGTTCCTGTCCAAGTTATTACGATCTTACTGATCCTAATCATGGCTTTATTCAACTTTGTAAGTATCAACAAACACTTCCCGTTACGAGCTAACTGAAAGTGATTATATCGAGCAAAACAATTCCATACATCTTACCTGGCCTGCACTTCCATCAGCCGCACACCTGGCAAATGTGCAGCTTTGAAAGAAATCGTATAACATTTTCATTTGAAATCATCTTGTACTATACTAGGTGAAAAAAGCCATGCTTGTAGTTAGTGTTGCACTTCCTTGGTCCCCCTTTGATCTTTCCTCTCAATAACCAATCAGATGCTTTCCCTCCTGACTGACATGCTTTCAGCCAGTGACCCAGAAGACACTGCTGAGGTGACCTAGGAAGTGCTAGCGTAACAGATATCCTGAGAACTTTCTTTAAGCTAAAGCAGAACTAGATTCCGTGTATCAAGAAAGACTGTAGCTTGTGGAACTGCAAATCAGGTCAGGATTGTAGGGCACTGTCTGAGTGTCTGTCTATCAGTCTGTCTGTCTGCAGCTTTAATGAAACTAAACTCTGGAAGAATGTAGTAAACTAATGCAGATACCTAGAAGGAATTATATTGTAGTGGCAAATTTAACAGGATTGTGAGACTGTTTATTTATTTCATTTAGCTTTCATTCTTTCTTGTTGTATTTCTTTGTTATAAATACTTTTTTTTCTAGTTTTTTCTGCCAGAGCCTGTTTCAACAAACACAAACCATCTGTACACTGTGCCAGTGAGTATCCTTCCTTCAAATGAACAGAAAGACGCTAGCTTTGAATCAGACTTACTTACTTTTTTTTTTAAACTTGGCAAATCAACATTTACTGACACGTAAAATCTGCATTTCTAATGAATACATCAGTGAATTTAATTTTTATTTTTTTTTTACACTTGGCGATTCAACATTTACCTAACAGATAAATCTGAAAAGCATTAGCGTTCAGCAAGTTAAATCTGAAAAAATACGTCTGGGTTTTTATTTTGTCAGCTAAATCTGAAGCTAAATGAACCCATTGAAGCATTTGATTTGGCATTGTCTGCTGCAGAGCTGCCCTTACACTCCGAGAGCCAATGTCTCCGCTCCCTGCCTCCTCTGCACACTACACTGCCAAAAATACATTTAAGAATGTGTTTGTTAACATGTGTGCATGAAGCAAAATCAGAACTTTTTTTGGTTAAATCAAGGAGAAAAAAAAAAACACAATTTACATTAAATCCAGGAAGCACACTGTAAAATGTTAGTGCTTTATTTTCACACCTGTCTCCCCATACATGAAAGTTTCACTGACACACTTGCCACTGAAAAACACAATTTCTACAGTGATTGTCAACGGCTCATTTGAAAAGTAAGAACTTGGACTAATTAGCTGCCATTTATGTATTTATCTAACATTTTCTATCCTTTAAAAAAAATGAAAGCCTCTAGTCTTAGTCTAGCCTGCTCCTCTATCCTCTCTGTTAGAAGCTGACAGCCCTATCTCACACCGTCTCTCCTCAGTATTATCTCTACTGCAGTCTGAGATCACTAGACTAGCCTGCTCCTCTATCCTCTCTGTTAGAAGCTGACAGTCCGCTCTCACACTGTCTCTCCTCCCCAGTCTGAGATCACTAGACCACCCCCCCACACACACACTGTTAGAAGCTGACAGTCCGCTCTCACACCGTCTCTCCTCAGTATTACTCTCTAACTGCAGTTTAACATTACTATACTAGCCTGCTCCTCTACCCTCGCTGTTAGCAGCTTGACAGTCCGCTCTCACACCGTCTCTCCTCAGTATTATCTCTACTGCAGTCTGAGATCACTAGACTAGCCTGCTCCTCTATCCTCTCTGTTAGAAGCTGACAGTCCGCTCTCACACCGTCTCTCCTCAGTATTATCTCTACTGCAGTCTGAGATCACTAGACTAGCCTGCTCCTCTATCCTCTCTGTTAGAAGCTGACAGTCCGCTCTCACACCGTCTCTCCTCAGTATTATCTCTACTGCAGTCTGAGATCACTAGACTAGCCTGCTCCTCTATCCTCTCTGTTAGAAGCTGACAGTCCGCTCTCACACCGTCTCTCCTCAGTATTATCTCTACTGCAGTCTGAGATCACTAGACTAGCCTGCTCCTCTATCCTCTCTGTTAGAAGCTGACAGTCCGCTCTCACACCGTCTCTCCTCAGTATTATCTCTACTGCAGTCTGAGATCACTAGACTAGCCTGCTCCTCTATCCTCTCTGTTAGAAGCTGACAGTCCGCTCTCACACCGTCTCTCCTCAGTATTATCTCTACTGCAGTCTGTCTCTCCTCAGTATTATCTCTACTGCAGTCTGAGATCACTAGACTAGCCTGCTCCTCTATCCTCTCTGTTAGAAGCTGACAGTCCGCTCTCACACCGTCTCTCCTCAGTATTATCTCTACTGCAGTCTGAGATCACTAGACTAGCCTGCTCCTCTATCCTCTCTGTTAGAAGCTGACAGCCCGCTCTCACACTGTCTCTCCTCAGTATTATCTCTACTGCAGTCTGAGATCACTAGACTAGCCTGCTCCTCTATCCTCTCTGTTAGAAGCTGACAGCCCTATCTCACACTGTCTCTCCTCAGTATTATCTCTACTGCAGTCTGAGATCACTAGACTAGCCTGCTCCTCTATCCTCTCTGTTAGAAGCTGACAGTCCGCTCTCACACCGTCTCTCCTCAGTATTATCTCTACTGCAGTCTGAGATCACTAGACTAGCCTGCTCCTCTATCCTCTCTGTTAGAAGCTGACAGTCCGCTCTCACACCGTCTCTCCTCAGTATTATCTCTACTGCAGTCTGCTCAGTATGCTGAGCTGCTTCATCTTCCTGCGCATGAACTTTGAACTCAAGCTGGCCCTGCTGACCCTTGCCCTGGTGGTCTATGAGGTCATCTTCCTGTACAGCTATGACTATCGATCAGACCACTACGTGTCCAAGCTGTATACAAACTCCAGCAGGTAAGCAACTGAAGAGAGCAGCCAGACTAATCAATGAATCCCAGGGCTTGAAGGAATAAACTATGGAGATATGAATCTATTTAGAAGAAAGGAAGCATTAAGTCTTTTAAAGGAGTTGACAAATGCCAGCCAGTACTTAAGCACAGATACCAGGACCAGAAGACACAAGGTTGGAAATGAAGTGGACTTAGAACAGAGGGAAAGAGACGCTTCTTTACACAGAGAGTGGTGAGGGGAGGGAAAGGGTTACCAAGGGTTACCTAGCTGTGTCGTTGATGCTGAGTCACTGGATCCTTTGAGACCCAACTTGAGTTTGGAGATCAGTCATCTGCTAGGAACTGGACGAGCACTGATGGCCTCCTGTCATTCAAAAATCAATGTGTGCAAATGAGCGTGCACAATACCAATGGCTGTGTTAGTAAGTAATGGATTCCAGTATTAAAAAATGGCACAACCGTAGCTTAACATTTATCGTTAGATGCAACAAATGCAGCATGTAGTTATAAACATAAATCAGATAGTGATCGGTTACCTAATGTTCTGGGAGAAGCTCAGGTACAGAGATAGTCTGTCATCAGGAGAGGATTCAGGCAGCTTATCTCACTAATGAGTGCCTGTCTTATATATCTTACCTAACTGTGTGTGTGTGAAATTGAACTTTGTGGACTCTGCTTCCACTCTGTTTTCCAAACAGTATCTAAACACTATCAATTTCTTGCCGCGTGTTATAATGTTGTTCCAGACACAGAACGTACACAAGGTCAAGGTGTACTCCAGTTTATCAATTCCTTGTTCCCGTGTCCTGGGCTGGTTGAGTTGGAAACAACCTCCCACAGCTGCTGACCTTCCAGCTTTGCTGAGCCACCTGTTGATTTCAAGTGTGCGTCACAATATTTGTTTACCCTTCATTGACCCCTACAGTACAATACTAAATGAAAGTGTCCCAGCTCTGTATGTGGTAACTGAGATGATGTTAGAGTCCTGTTGGGGGTGATTCAGTGTTGCAGCTCCCTCTGTTCTGTACTGACCTGTGTCTTGCCTCCCTCTCTGCAGGCCAGGGGTGTTGAAAGAGCCCAAAGTCATGGCTGGAATCTGGCTCTTTGTGTTTTTCTTCACAGTCCTGGTTCTCGCCAGACAGGTAAGCTCATTCAAAGTGGAGTGGAATTGAATTGAAAGTGAATTGAACTGGACGTGAGTTGCATTTAAAATGCATTCTGTTCCATCTGGATTGAACTGAAATTGGAGTCCAGCAGAATGATCAGCATGTCAATGTGTCGCCTCTCAGGATGAGTTTTACTCCCGGCTGGACTTCCTGTGGAAGAGGAAGTTTGTTCAGGAGCGCGAGGAGATCGAGACGATGGAGAATCTGAACCAAGTTCTTCTGGAGAACGTGTTGCCGGCCCACGTAGCCACACAGTTCATCGGACAGAACCGACGCAATGAGGTGAGACATTTAAAAAATATAAAAAATATCCTTCAAGAAGCTGCTTGATGAGATTCTGGGATCAATAAGCTACTAACAACCAAACGAGCAAGATGGGCCGAATGGCCTCCTCTCGTTTGCAAACTTTGCTATGTTCTTATGTTCTAACATGGAAGAGACCATTCCACTAGGGGTCTCTCTGTGTCTTCCAATTCAATAGCAAACATTTCGATTGGAAACCATTGAAAAACATTTTTACTTAGAACATGTGTCATTGAATTGAAGTTTAAGTTAATATGAGTAAGTTCACATGCATATGAAAATATGCACAGTATTCTGAACAATAATATAATTTATACGTATTAAATTTTTTCTATTAAAAAGTTATTTGATTTGTTTCATTAGATTTTGTCATATCTCAGCATTTCAATATCTCTCACACGCATTGCAAATTTCTGTGTGATTACACATGTATACAGAGTTTCTGATTGAGTGATTGGATGAGCTACCTATAATATCACAAGATCTACCCAATTAACAAACAAACAGGAGAAGAAACAGTCCCTTCCAGTATCTGTCACACACACACATTACACTGATGAAGGCAGTGGCTGTTTGTTTGCTGATTTTAATAGCTTCTTCTAGCAATGCAGATACTGCGTTTTGTTGTTTAATTTCTCTCCCTCACACAGGATCTGTACAGCCAGTCGTACGAGTGTGTCTGTGTGATGTTCGCCTCCATTCCTGATTTCAAAGTGTTTTACTCAGAAAGTGATGTGAATCGCGAAGGACTGGAGTGCCTCAGACTTCTCAATGAAATAATTTCAGACTTTGACGAGGTAACCCATTTATAGCCCTTTATTTATTTTTCTTTCTAATTGCAACCGTTGTGTAGTAAACCAGGATGAGATTATATTGCAGTGTCAGACAGGATTGGGGGTCACTGTAGCTTGTCATTTTGTATGTAGTTATTTGTAATGATAAATGTATATGTCTTATTTTTTGTGCCTGCAGCTGCTATCAAAGCCAAAATTCAGTGGAGTTGAGAAGATTAAAACTATCTGCAGCACATACATGGCAGCGACTGGACTGAATACTGTGTCTGGAAATAGTGAGGTATTTTACAATCAATGTTTGCAATTGCTTTACTAAAACACTGTACAAATAAAATGATTGCCTCCCCTATGTACCAGTCATGGTATTTAGAGTTACACCAAGAGAACTACACCAAGAGAACTACACTAAGAGAGTAACAGGGTGTCAGATCACTAGATGGCGCTGAATATTCTATAAATCCACTACAGATATCTATGGCAGGCAATTGAACAGAACAGCAGCTCCTGAACTCAGTCAAAGCAACACAGTCAGATCAACAAGACATTTGAGTAATTGCAATAGGAAGCACTCAGAATGATTGCAAACATAGAACAATCAGTAAATAATAATAATTGTTTTTTATGAGCCACTTCCTGCTGGTTTTCATTCATTTTGTAATATTTCTGTTTCCCCCTTCAGGACACTGATCGTAGTTACGCCCACATTGGTATAATGGTAGAATTTGCAATCACTTTGATGGGCAAACTAGATTATATCAACAAGCACTCCTTCAACGACTTCAAACTGAGAATAGGTAAGAAATCCGCCACTGGCACCCCATTGTAGCTGCCCTATACTTGAGCTACCATTGTCATGTAGTGTAATCTAGAACCATTATTGCATTGCCATTGTAGTGCCACTGTCTGCCTGCATTGCCATTGAAGATCATTGAGAGTATAGTCAACACACTGCAGTCCCATTCTACCAGCCTCACCCCATTGTAGCTGCCCTATACTTGAGCTACCATTGTCATGTAATGTAATCTAGAACCATTATTGCATTGCCAGTGTTGTGCCACTGTCTGTTCGGAATATCTTTTCAAAAATTAATATTTGGAATTCTTTAATTTTGAATTAGCTGTAAAGCGAGAATATTCAAGATAACCATAAGAGAAAGGAGACACTCTTCTGTACAGTAGAATGGGTGCTATTGAATTCAGACCTCTCCTTTTGATTCAGTCGTTTCTCAATTCTGTTATATGAACACATACATTTCAAGCAGTGTTTGTTCAAATATTCCAGCAGTAGGTTTGGCCAGTACACAAAAAGAACATAAGAAAGTGTGTGTTTGCTGTGTGTTTCATGTGTGTTTCATGTATGTATATGTGTGTTTCATGTTTGTTTCATGCATGTGTCCTGTGTGTTTCATGCATGTGTCCTGTGTGTTTCATGTATGTGTCCTGTGTGTTTCATGTATGTGTCCTGTGTGTTTCATGTATGTGTCCTGTGTGTTTCATGTATGTGTCCTGTGTGTTTCATGCATGTGTCCTGTGTGTTTCATGCATGTGTCCTGTGTGTTTCATGTATGTGTCCTGTGTGTTTCATGTGTCCTGTGTGTTTCATGCATGTGTCCTGTGTGTTTCATGTATGTGTCCTGTGTGTTTCATGCATGTGTCCTGTGTGTTTCATGCATGTGTCCTGTGTCTTCCCGCAGGTATTAACCATGGGCCAGTGATAGCTGGGGTGATAGGAGCGCAGAAGCCCCAGTATGATATCTGGGGGAACTCTGTGAATGTTGCCAGTCGAATGGACAGCACTGGAGTTCTGGGGAAAATACAGGTGACTATGAAAGATGCTGTGGGTGGATTTAACAAGATTTCCGAACGATGGGAGGCCATTCGGCCCATCAGTGCTCGTCTGGTTCCTAGAAGTGGATTGAAGCTGATTGATCTCAAAACTTTGTCAGGTCTTAAAGTGATTTGCAGCTGACAAAATAATTCCATGAATCTGACCCCTGTTGCACTTCAATTAGCAACATTGGTCTCAAATGTGCAGTTTTGAAAGAACTTGTATTTTCATTTTTAAAAACTTGTTTGCAGGCCTTGCTTTCAGGTAGTCTTGTACTTTCTAGGTCACCCCAGTAGTTTTCTGGGTCACTGGCTGAAAGCTTGTCAGTCAACAGAGGAAGCAGCCGATTGGTTAATGACAAGAAAGAAGCTGTCGAAGGAGTGGGGATAATATCACCCTCCAAGTGACCAAGGAAGTACAACGCTAACTAAAAGCATGACTTGCAAACATTATCTGTCCTCCTATAAGACTGCCCCCTTGATATAAGAAATGAATCAGTAAGAAAAAATACCACATAGAACACGCCAGTGAACTTAGAGCAGACACCTGCAGGGCTGGCCTTTGTCCTCCAGGGGGCGGTAGCTCAATGACGTCCGTTGTTGAGCTTGTGGGTGTAGAGCCGATCGGCTTGGGGATTGGAGGACTGCTGACCTTCAGTTCTCCTGAGCTGTTGTGCGGAGTTGCTGCGGACAGTGGAGAAGCAGTATGTAATGGGCAGCTCCCTAATGGATAAGGATGGGATTTGAATATCTTGTCTTCATTCGCAGGTTACAGAAGAGACTGCTGACATCCTGCAATCTCTGGGATACTCGTGTTCCCTGCGAGGAGTGATTCAAGTGAAGGGCAAGGGGGACCTGCAAACATACTTCGTAGAGACAGACGCTGGCAAAACAGCAATTCAGTTACCCTTATAGACTTTGCAATCTAGTCTCTTACCTTTAATTTACAGTAGCAGCATTATAACTGCCCATACCCACCCCCGTTAAACGTGCACAACTGTATCCTATGATTCTCTCAGTAAAGGTCCATTACAGGCGGAGAGCAGAAGATATTAACCATTTCACTGCCTCGTTGTTTGAACACATCTTTTTCACATTTCCATTTTACTCAATGTTAAAACCGCATGTTCAACAGACCTCTTGATTATGCCACCAGGAATGCTTTGTTTTTGTTCACAGGAACCAGTTAGCCATGTGGTAATGGTGCCCTCTATGGGCTTTCGCAGTGATTAGGAAACTTAATAAGCCAAGAACGTCACTAATAACCAACACGTTGGTTGTGTGTGTGTGTGTGTCTCTCTCTCTCTCTCTCTCTCTCTCTCTCTCTCTCTCTCTCTCTCTCTCTCTCTCTCTCTATCTCTATATATATATATATATATATATATATATAGCTGGAGTACATTCACAGCACAAAATTGGAGGCATTAGGACCCTGGGGTTAAGGAATCTATACTCCATCTTGATGAAGGAACTGATGGAACCAGCAGCCATATTGCTAAAGGCCTTAATGAGTTTATAGTTTAATTGATTGGGTAATGAAGGGCACCTGTGAGACTTAAATAAAACAAGCACATGGAAGAAGAATGGGGGAGGGGAGAACAAAGAGAAGAGATCAAACGCTGAGGTAACAAAGGACTTTAAAACTGAATGGATAGTTTGTTTCAGGGTAAGCAGAATTAGCCTGCCCCTGTTTAGTTTGGACGGAAAAATAACTGTTTGGTTTAGGAGCCAAGAAAGGGTTAGGTTTTGTTGGTTTATTTTATTTTTGTTTCAAAAATAAATACAACCCATGGAGGGTAACTGTACTACTGTTGTCATTGTTTGTTACTTAAACACACCTGGTAGTGTGTGGAAGACTATACTGTACAGTCATAGAGTGCAACCAGAAGCAAGAATTCCTCACATATGGTACCAGAAGTGGGGCTCTTGCGGTAACCACTGTTATAAATAAAATTAACAAAAATAGAAGAAATCCTTCATGAAGTCTTAAATGCTACTGCAGTACAGCTGCAAGCCAATGCTGCCCTGCAGGAAAACAGCAGACTCATGGCTAACTAAGTGCCGAAAGATTGTCAAGAGTGGAGAGCTCTGTTTAGTGAGTTTAGCACAACGGCGACAGTGGGAGAACCGGGTAACACTGGTCAACCCCCAATCCGCGCCAGCTACTTCCTGCAAAAGATGACCCCGAATGATGATGATGAAGCTTGCTTGCGTTTGAGAGGACAGCAGAGAGAGAATACTGGCCGAAGGAGCAGTGGGAAGGCATTGTGGCCCCATTTCTGAGTGGGGAAGCCCAAAAAGCTTACTTCAACTTTGACCCTGTTGCTACGGCTGACTATTCACTTTTGAAGCCGGAAATCCTTGCAAGAGGGCACAAAGATTTCATGGCTGGGGGTATGAGTAGGGCAAACAACCCAATTCGCAGTTATTTGACCTTATTCACTTAGCTCGGAGGTGGCTGAGACCCGAGGACCATGGCTCAGCCAACATTGTAAAACTTCTGGTGTTGGACCATTTTTTTAAGGAAGTGGGTGGACCAAGGGGAGCCCCAAAACAGCAATTAACTGCCAGGGACCTTGTGTGGCCCCAACCACCCAAGTCAACACGGAAACCCTGGAGCCCTGGAAATACAGATAAGATGGAAAGGGGGCAGGGGAATACTGACGAGCGGTCGGAGGCCGTGAAGGGACCTTGGGGGAGGGGATTTAAGCCCTTTGAGGAGGGTTGGGCTAAAATGAAGTTTAATTCTAAGGAAGTACAATGTTTTGATTGGCATGGCTGAGGACATATAGCCTGAAATTGCCCTAAGAATGAAACAGAGTTTATGGAATGTCACCTGGTCAGTACGGTTAGCAATTTGTTTACTGTCTCTTCCAAGAAAGAAGAATATATAATACCTGTAAATATAGAGGGTAAAGATACAATGGTGTTATTACATCCCTGCTGTGGACAAAGTTTAATTTCTGCATTAAACTTGCATGACTTGTGGGGGAAGGCTCTGAGGTCAGAATAATATGCATTCATGGGGAAACCTAACCAGCTGCCAGAGTCACAATGAAACTTGGTTCCAGAGAATTCACCCTCAAAATGGGGGTCTTACCGAGGCTACCATACCCCGTAATTGTAGGGCAGGATTACCATGATTTTGAAAACCTATTGCAGGCCAGGGAGGTTTTGATCTCTGAGGAAGAGCAGTCTGGGCCTTCTGGGGTACAGAAATTGCCATTGTCAGAATTATTTCTGTTTGAACTGGAAATACTAGGGGAACCTGGGAAAAGACCAGGGGGAAGTGGACTGATAAATTGCCCCCATTTCCCAGGAGTAAAACAGGCACCAGTAAATAAAAAAAAATCCAGAGACTGAGAGTAACCTGGAGGTAGATTAGGAGGAGTTACAACTATCTCCCCTAACTTTTAAGAAAGAGCAAATCAGTGATAATAATCTCCAGTATGCATTTAACCAGGTGGTAGATACTGAGGAGGGTTATTGGGAAAATTGGGACAGGCAAAGGGGGCCTCACTTCATTGTTATACCGGGTTATTGAGACTGAAGAGGGAGAATGGCTAGAACAGTTAGTGGTACCTGGACCCTTTAAGAAAACCATTCTTCGTTTAGCCCATAGTCATTTGCTTGGGGGCTACTTGGCGGTGCATAAAACTAGGAAGAAAATGCTGAGGAGGTTTTATTGGCCTGGAGTTTATAAAGAGGTAGATCAGTTCTATATTGCCTATCTGAATTGTCAATTGGTGTTGGGGTAGAAGCCCAAACAGGTTCCACTAATTCCATTGCGGGCGATAGAGGTTCCATTTGCACAGATAGCAATAGACATAGTTCATAGAAAAATCCAAAAACTGTTACCAATATATGTTAGTAATTCTAAATTATGCCACCAGGTACCCTGAGGTTGTGCCATTGCACAAGTCTTGCGTGGGCCTACCAAAGGAAGTCATTACTGATCAGGGAACTCTCTTTATGTCTGTAGTATTCAAACAGCTGTGCAAACTGTTAGACATAAAGGGTATTAACACTTCAATATACCACCCCCAAACAGACAACTTATCAAGACTCTCAAACACATGTTAAGGAAAGTAATACATGAGGACGGGAAGGACTGGGATAGTCTCCTGCCGTACTTGATGTTCGTCATTAGAGAGGTTCCACAGGCTTCACCTGGGTTTTCGCCTTTTGAGCTCCTTTATGACAAACAACCAAGGGGTGTTTTACATATAGTGCGGGAAGTCTTGGAGGAAAAGCCCATTGTAGGTGAAAATGTGATTTGATTACATTCTAACAATGAGAAACAAAATTCAAAATACAGTTTCTGAAAACTTAATAAAAGCTCAAGAAAGCCAAAAGAAAGAATGTAGGCGCCCGCACAAGGGAGTTTGCAGTGGGAGACGAGGTTATTGTCCTGTTACCATCCCACTTACACAAGTTTTTGTGGCAAGGGCCCTACCAGATAGTTGAAAAAGTGAATGAAGTACAAAGTCTTTCAGCCAAGGAAGAGAAAACAATATCAGACTTATCATGTTAATCTATTGAAACCCTGGAAAGAGAGGGACCCCCTACTGGAAGTAGTATAACAGGAAGACACAGATTGGGTTACACCAGATGTAGAGAAGGACACTCTAGGAATGGGGAAAAATTTGACAGTTGAACAAAAAGCAGAAATTGAAGTTTTGATTAACAGAAATATTTTCTGTATTTTCTGCGTTACCAGGGAGGACTAATTTGGCAGAACACAGGATTCTAACTCCTCCAGGGATCTGCATACATACAAAGCCGTGTCTGATCCCAGAGGCAAAGAGATCCGAAATGACAGAGGAAGTAAAAAAAATGTTAGATTATGGGGTAATTGAAGAGTTGTGGCAGGTTCCCCTATCTGCTCCATCTAAAGAAAAAGCAGCATTTGGAACAATAGGGGGCCTATATCAATTTGTGGTGTTACCATTTGGACTACATGGTGCACCAGCCACTTTCCAAAGACTAATGGATCAGGTATTACGACCCCATAGGGAATTTACGGCAGCATACCCCGATGATGTAGTAGTTTTCAGTGGAGATTGGGATTCGCATGTTGAAAGGCTCGAGGCTGTCCTGATGTCATTAAGGAAAGCAGGTTTAACAGCTAACATTTGCCTGTCAAGAAACCAAATATTTGGAGTTTTCCTTGGGACGAGGGTTAATAAAACCAGAACTAAATAAGGTGGATGCTATTATGTCTTGTGAACCCCCTTTTAACAAAAAGCAGGTTAGAGCCTTTCTAAGGCTAATAGGCTATTATAGGAGGTTTATTAAAGATTTCACCACTAGGGCAGGACCTCTAATAGAATTGACAAGAGCTTCAAGGCCAAATATGGTAAAGTGGACAACAGAAGCTGAAAGAGCATTTAAGACTTGATATATTGAATCTATTCAGTCTTGAACAAAGAAGACTACGCAGCGACCTAATTCAAGCATTCAAAATTTTAAAAGGTATTGACAATGTCGACCCAGGGGACTTTTTCGACCTGAAAAAAGAAACAAAGACCAGGGGTCACAAATGGAGATTAGACAAAGGGGCATTCAGAATAGAAAATAGGAGGCACTTTTTTACACAGAGAATCGTGAGGGTCTGGAATCAACTCCCCAGTAATGTTGTTGAAGCTGACACCCTGGGATCCTTCAAGAAGCTGCTTGATGAGATTCTGGGATCAATAAGCTACTAACAACCAAACGAGCAAGATGGGCCGAATGGCCTCCTCTCGTTTACAAACTTTGTTATGTTCTTATGTTCTAACATGGAAGAGACCATTCCACTAGGGGTCTCTCTGTGTCTTCCAATTCAATAGCAAACATTTCGATTGGAAACCATTGAAAAACACTTTTACTTAGAACATGTGAAATCATATCCCTATTACACACTCCAGTATAGGAGATGTGCAAAATACATGCTAACCAAGAATATCAGGCTCAGGTTTCTAAATTTCAACACCTCAGTCAGTCACATTCACAGGACAGCTCTGCCAGGAATGGACCAGTTTCCAGTCTGTTAACAAACTTTGAACCAATACTAAACTGCAGTTTTGTCCCTACCTTTATAGTAAAAAAAGTTTTGTCCTAGTCCAGGTTAATTTGAATTTTTTAACTGCTTCATGCATATTATATATAGATATATATATATATATATAGATATATATATATATATATTGTTTTGTTTTAAAGACATTGTTAACTCCTGTCCTCTAAGATAATTTAGTTGCTGGGCAGCTTACAGGCAAATTTAGCAAGTGTAGGAGAACAATGCAGATCCTGGGCAGCTGAGGACAAGCAAGCCTGGGAACTCCTGTCCATGGTTGGCTGTGGAATAGCCCAGACTTGAACCAGCGATGTCCAGGCTGACCTTATAGGGCACATCCTGCACTCATGCAAAGCGCCTTTACTGGATGCACCACTCGGGAGCCCCAAATAATAATATATCTTTTACTATGAAATTAATCATATATGATCTAATTGTATTGAATGTGAGATCATTCTTAAACTAATAATATTTTTCATTTATCGTGCAGTTTCTTGTTTTTGATTCTCATAAAAGTGTATAAAGACAAGGTGTTTTTTTGATATACAGCACCTGCTCTAGTCAATTAGTCTGGCCTTGGTCTAAAATAGATTTCCTCCTCTTTTACATACTGATAGTAAACTTGCTTTTCATTTTAAAGTGTGTCATCAATGAGCCTGACCTTTTTAGCTAAAATTCCTTTCCCAAAATTCTTGGCAACTTACAAATAGGAATCAGAGGGCCTGTAACTGGAGTTACTGTTTACTGATAAGAGGCTAAACTGTAAGCACATTTCCTAAGGTAAGCAGTACCAGTTTCTTTACAGATAAGAGAGGGCCCATGTCTTAAATCTGTCAATTTCCAAGGATTAATATGCATTGCATCCATAGAGACACACAAACAAGCTTTCTAACATTAGATCTGATCACTTTCAAATCTCTGTATCCTGCTCATAACCTGCTGTAATAGTTTTTCTGCTGGCCTGGACTGACAACAATGTCTGTCTTTCTGATAAATTACACTATAGACTAAACTATGAAATAAATCCTGGAATTAAACTGAGCATGACTGTGCTAAAATGTGTTCAGTATTAGACAATTAATTCAGCTTAATTATAACGATGATATGTAGATAAGAATATCAGTATTAGATATATATATATATTAGCTTATATATATATATATATATATATATCTATATATATATAATATATATATATATATTATGATAATACTTATATATATGATATATTTAAATTATATACATTTATTTATATAATTTTTATTATTTTGGGAATATAGTTTTAAATAAAATACATGTGTAATAATAATATCCAGAACTTGTATGATATTATCATATATTTTATTTTTTCTCTGAGTCATAAACATATATTGTACATTGTAGAAAATAATAAACAGTATTAATGGTGTCACATAAACATGTTTATCGGTATAGTGTAGAATAGACAATTGTATTGAACACTCTGGGCTGCAGTGAGATTGATAGAACTGAGCCTGAAACAATGTTTACACTTTAGTTTTGTAGATTTTGTAGATACCATTTTAATAATGTCATTTATGACTCCCTCCTCATTATACCTGGGTACGTGGCAATTTGCCAAGCCTCACAAATATTCCTTTGCATCTTGTTATCTCTGCCATTCTCCCATCCCTTCATGACACCAAGAAGAACAAAACAGAGAACCACCTTACAAATGCCCATAAACGGTCATATTTGCCCTCTCTGGTCAATCTGCAATTTATTGAGATACACACTGCATTCCAAAACACCCCACCCAAGCTATATACTCAATATCTCTCCATTGAAAGTACCATACATTCCAAAGATTCTAACAATATAAGTATGGACTATCACATTTCCTTACAGTCCCTGCTTCTTTGTTCAATTTGTAACAGAAAATAACATCATATAAAAAATAATCAGTTCTAACACAAAAACTATTACAAAATCCCTTACATCTTTTGTCCCTCGCATTACATCGGCATTATTTGTGGGTCTTAAATATTCCTCCCCTTTTAGGGCAGGGGTTGGGGTTAGGGACAGGGTGGCTTGATTTCGTAGATTTGCCGAGCTCTGAAAGCGAAAGGTGGGAAAAATGACAAATTGTTTTTGTTTTTCTTATGGCAGGGCAACTTCTCGAACTTAATAGAGTTCACACACTCGTTTTTAAAATGAAACAAAATAAATTCAAAATTCGTGCTCGACATGGATGTGTGTAATTTGCCACGTTAATGGAAATGTTAATTTTAATTTCCAAAGTAATATTGAGTTAGGGGGTGGAAATCAGTTTTAGGAATGGGAAATAATATTATGTATCAGAAGCATGTCCCAATTAACTCCTATTATAATGTGGCATTTAAATATTAAAGCTCAGGAGGTTGAAATTTAAGTGGACTCTGAATCATGTTTAGTGTTGCTGTATAATTAGGGCTTTTGATTTTCCATTTAAATTGCTAAAAAACCTCAATACAAAAAAAAAAATGAAATCAGTGTATCGCCAATAAACACTGGAAATGGTTACTCAATTCACGTTGACTTCACACTAATAATAATACTACAAACAAACTACCTTTTTCCAAGTGCAGCTGGCCTATGTCCCTCCTTCCTGACTTGTATCTATCATTGATTCGATCTGAATGCTTTAAACCCGCCCCAGAGAAGAATGTCCCCGGGGCCATAAGGATTTTGTTGTGGAAGACAGCAAAGGAAAGGTACAACTTAAGTGTGCAAGTACTGTCGAGTTACTACTATGCATACTGTGATCAAGTGGAGTTTGAACTAAGTCTTGGCAACTCACGATAAGAATAGAGAGAGGTCTGCCTCCAACTGGGCAAGAGCAGGCTTTTGTGTAGCTGATTCACCCCCTACAAAGCCCCCTTCCTTCCTTCCTTTTCTCACTAAATATCTTGGCATCCCTGAATGAATAATCACACCATCTTCAAATACAGACTTTTTAACGAGCCAGCTGTCCCACAAGTGCAATGGTACCGCAAAATGTTCTCTACTTACTATCAATGAATTTCAACTCATTAGCTGAAACGCTAGTGTGGCAGGGCAGAAGCCCTTAAAGTAAATAATGTGTGTGTTCAGGAATGTAAGGTTGGCAGGGATTGGGTTAAATCTGTCCCTGCCATCAATCACGTGTGGCCATTCCCCAGTTAGGCAATTGTGGCCACATGTAGTTAAGGGAGGAGAAATCCTTTGTCTGGGAGAGGGGTTTGGAGTGAGTTGGTGTTTAGGGTTAGCTCTAACATTCCTCTGCTTGACTATTTGTTCCTTGTAGTTGGATGCCTGTAGACCACTCTCACACTAGCCTGTGCCTCCATGTGTTTTCTCCACAGTCATAAGAACATAAGAACATAAGAAAGTTTACAAACGAGAGGAGGCTATTCGGCCCATCTTGCTCGTTCGGTTGTTAGTAGCTTATTGATCCCAAAATCTCATGATTTGAATGATCCAGGGTGTCAGCTTCAACAACATTACTGGGGAGTTAATTCCAGACCCTCACAATTCTCTGTTTAAAAAAGTGTCTCCTATTTTCTGTTCTGAATGCCCCGTTGTCTAAACTCCATTTGTGACCCCTGGTCCTTGTTTCTTTTTTCAGGCTGAAAAAGTCCCTTGGGTCGACACTGTCAATACCTTTTAAGATTTTGAATGCTTGAATTAGGTCGCCACGTAATCTTCTTTGTTCAAGACTGAACAGATTCAATTCTTTTAGCCTGTCTGCATATGACATGCCTTTTAAGCCCGGAATAATTCTGGTCGCTCTTCTTTGCACTCTTTCTAGAGCAGCAATATCTTTTTTATAGCGAGGTGACCAGAACTGCACACAATATTCAGTCGAGGTGATAGACAAGAGGATTGTCTTTATCCAGTCAGCTACTCAGACAAACCCGTTCCAGACACCAGCGTGCACAAGACTGATCGCAATCTAGTGGAGAAGGTAAAGCAGACACTGACTGAATGACTGCAGTGCTCATAACCAGATAACCATAGAGCTGTGCATACTGTACAGTATACCTCGTATAAGAGCATAAGAAAATGTGTGAACGAGAGGAGGCTGTTCAGCCCACCAGCGCTCGTCTCGTTCCCAACAGCTGATTGATCTCAGAACTTTGTCAAGTCTGGTCTGAAAGGATCCCAACGATTCAACATTAATAACATGTAGGTAACCCATCCCATCCCCTCACCACTGTCTGTGTAAGAAGTGTCTCCATCCTGCTGTTCTAAGTGCACTTAATTCCCAGTTGTGTGTGTTCTCTGGTCTTGGTCCTGTTAAGATTTAAAACACTAATTTGGAATATGGCCAAAAAAACACAACCAGGTTGAGTTGTTTAATAAAATGGACCAGACAGTGTCAGAATATGATTGCAACACAGTACTAAAACAAACCAGAGATGAGATACAGCTAGGTCGGTTGTTTAATAATATTAGTTTCTAACAGATACACTTTCTAGTTGGAGTAGCACCAAATAGTCCACTAGAAGATAGTGGAGTACCATTGCAAGCTGGTACTCCACTATCACTGACTTCCATTGCAAACTGGTACTCCACTATCATTCACTTCCATTGCAAACTGGTACTCCACTATCACTCACTCCCATTGCAAACTGGTACTCCACTATCACTCACTTCCATTGCAAACTGGTACTCCACTATCACTCACATTGCAAACTGGTACTCCACTATCACTGACTCCCATTGCAAACTGGTACTCCACTATCACTTACATTGCAAACTGGTACTCCACTATCACTCACTTCCATTGCAAACTGGTACTCCACTATCACTCACTTCCATTGCAAACTGGTACTCCACTATCACTTCCATTGCAAACTGGTACTCCACTATCACTCACTCCCATTGCAAACTGGTACTCCACTATCACTCACTCCCATTGCAAACTGGTACTCCACTATCACTCACTTCCATTGCAAACTGGTACTCCACTATCACTCACTTCCATTGCAAACTGGTACTCCACTATCACTCACATTGCAAACTGGTACTCCACTATCACTGACTCCCATTGCAAACTGGTACTCCACTATCACTTCCATTGCAAACTGGTACTCCACTATCACTCACTTCCATTGCAAACTGGTAGTCCACTATCACTCACTTCCATTGCAAACTGGTACTCCACTATCACTCACTTCAGTTTCAAAGTAGTAGCACCTCAGTATTGTTTTATGTGTTTAAATTGTATACTAATAGAGGTACATGTTAATATTTTAACTGCCTTCAGCAGCATGACCTGGTAGCCCATTTCATCCCCTCACCACTCTGTGAAGAAGTGTTTCCTACCCTACGTCTATCTGGACAACCACTTTGAGTGTTTCCTACCCTACGTCTATCTGGACAACCACTTTGACCATCTCCAGTAGTGCCGTTTGTCATTTTTAAGCAGTTTGTTGGTTAAACCATGTCTATTACCTGTCTGAACAGGTGTGCAGCAATATACTAATGTCACGATCCATGGGGTGGTCCTTATGGGCTGCTCACATGATCACTTGATGACAGACTATTTTGTTAAGACAAACTAAATGACAGGGAGAGTTTGTATTCCTAAGAACTGTATCCAGAACCACTTGGCGAGCTGCACTGCATTGTGGTCTTGTATCCGAATAGAGCGAGCCTCCCAATTGGTCGATCTGATGGTCTTGCTTCCTTTCTGCAGCATTCAAACTGCTGGACGGTTCCAGTCAGCAGTGGCTGCAGGGCCTGGGTTATCTGATTGGCCATCTACAAATGTCAATCAATGGGGCTGCTTTCCACCCACTCCTCTGATTGGCTAGCTTTCATTGAGCCACCCAGGGTACATGTCACTTCCTAGGAGGGACTGTAATTCGATTCTATAATATTTGTATTGCTTGCAAGATTTAGCAGTCCTTTCAGACCAGCTGTGATTGAGTGGGGTGGAGATATACTTTGCATGCGCAAATTTCTGAATTTTTAAAAGGAGGGTTTGTTGGAAATTAATGATTAAAGGACCAGAATGCCTTTAGTTATTAATTATTTTTCAGAAACAAAACCCCTTTTTTTTTTTTTTTTTTTTTGCAATTCAATTTTTATTGAAAAAACATTATACAAAATGAACAGAGAACTCTGTTCAGAATACCCAACCGCGAATCAAATTTAAAATCAATCCGCGTGTATTGCAGCTTTTTAAATGACATTCCTGCTTACAGTGAAACAGACAACATTCTATCTGATGCTGACGTACATTAACAAAACCTTTTTTTCTTATAAAATGTAGCTTTTAGTAAAGATTCGGGCAACATTTTTAAAGTTTAAAACAGTTTGCTATATTTTACAATTGTATGGTAACCAATTAAAATAAAATAAAAAAAAAAACCCAGTATGCGGGGTGCTCAACAATTAAAGTTCACAGATAGAAAATGCCACCTGGCGTTGTGAACCTTCCCTTTAATTTCAGAAATTCGTGAATGCGCAGTGAAGGTGATATCTACTTGTTTGCGTGACAGCTGTGCACAATGAACAGCTTTCATGAGGTTTCAATAAAGAACTCCAGTCAAATACATTAATCTAAAAGGGGAGGGATTCATTATGCTATTTTAACCATTTCATAAATGTATTAATTTATATATATATATTAACAGAAAATGCAATACCTGGGTGGCGGAATGGTTCTGTAATCGTATTGAAATCTCTTTTGAAGAGGTACCGATGACTTTTTAAACACTTGACAGACTTTTACACATTTTCCCCTCCAAAAATACATAATCCAATTGCATGTGATCAAACTGCAGGTAAAATATTGAAATGGTGTTATTTATAAATGAAGCCATGCGGTAGCCATTTACTATCTTTGTTTTGTTTTTGTTTTTTTCTGCATTAAAGTTGTTGCTAGCACGTGATTGTTTGCTTTTGTTTCAGTTTCTGTGATCTTTTAAAGCTGTGTAGAATTTAAGAAAGTCCTGGTCAGCTTGACAATCCCTTCTTGGGGTCTGAAGGATGTACCCTACTAATAATTGTATTATGATATATTATTATTGTTAGTGTGCAATATAATATGATATACCCTGTTATCAGTCAATTGTATTATTGTTAATCATGTTGTTTGTAACCAGTAAGAATATTATAAGTGGAATTGGATGAAGTCTGGGTAGGAGAGTTAATTGCTAAAAGGTCATGCTGGCTTGCTGAAAAGTCTCTCTTATCAGAAGGTAGAATCTCTAAAAGAAACATGAAGCCTTCTTTGGCATTCCAGTTTAGTGAAGCACAGGAGAGCAGCTGACTCTATGAAAACAGCCAGTAAATCCAGGGGCATTCTTTAATGAAAGAATAATAAGAAGTCTACTAGTGGAAAGGTTATAAAGATTTGAAACTAAGAGTGCAGAAATGAACTTGAAGAAAAACTTCAGTCAAAACATAAAGGCACCAGTCTGTGTCAGGCTATAGTAGGCTTGACAAAGAGAAGGCAATTCATTTTGGTAACCTTGTTTGTTTGAAGGGCTAAGTGGGGGTAGCTGAAAGACTCTTAGCTACTAATGCAAGTTGGAATGGTTGGGAGGTTCTGAAATCCAATATTCCTGTAATAAATGATCTCTTACATGGTATCTTACACATACCTTATGCTACAAGAAAAAGGGAGTCTCGGTAGACTGGAGATGGCTTCATAAATCATAGAAATCAATGAAGACCTGGTAAAAACTAGTCAGGGAGACCAGGTTTAGATTTAGAAAGAATGCTATATGTCTGAGAAAATGCTTACAGAAGGCTTTTCTATTAATTATGTACTTGAAAGAGAAGCAGGCAGTTTCGAACCTGCCTGAACATTTTTGCAGAAGCAAACACTACATTCTAACTATATTTTTGATAGCCTAGATTCAAGTGGAACCAATTGGATTTATAATTGCTGACTTACAAGCTTGCTATGAACCTTCTACCAGCCTTTATCCAAAATGACTTTAATTGTTAAATCACATCTATACATGTAATGAAGCCAACCTATTAAGAAAGATGTCTTATGTTAAAAGGGAAATTATATATATCAACTCTATATACACACACACACACACACAGTGGCTATCAAAAGTATTCACCGTCTTGGACTTTTCCACATTGTGTTGTGTTACAACATGGAATCAAAATGGATTTAATTAGGAGTTTTTGCCACTGATCAACACAGTCCATAATGTCAAAGTGAAAAATAAAATTTACAAATGGTTTTAAATTAATTACAAATACAAAACAGAAAATAATTGATTATGAAGTATTCACACCCTTGAGTCAATATTTGGTAGAGGCACATTTGGCAACAATTACAGCCATGAGTCTATTTGGATAAGTCTCTGCCAGCTTTGCACATCTGGACACTGCAAGTTGGATGGGGACCTTTAGTGAACAACAATTTTCAACTCTTTCCACATATTGACTGGACCACTCCAGGACATTGACCTTTTTGTTTTTAAGCCACTCTGTTGTGGGTTTGGCCGTACGTTTGGGGTCATTGTCCTGCTGGAAGATGAATCTTCTCCCAAGTCCCAGGTCTCTTGCAGACTTCAGCAGGTTTCCCTCCAGGATTTCTCTGTACTTTGTTGCACCCATTTTGCCCTCTCTCTTCAAGAGCTTTCCAGGCCCTGACGCAGAGAAGCATCCCCATAGCATGATGCTGCCACCACCATGCTTTACAGTAGGGATGGTGCTCTCAGGATGATGTGTGATGTTAGGCTTGCGCCAAACAGTGCTTAGCGTAGAGGCCAAAAGCTCCATTTTGGTCTCAGCAGACCATAGAATCTTCTTCCACTTGGTCTCAGAGTCTCCCACATGCCTTCTGGCAAACTGTAGGCGTTTTTTTCAACAATGGCTTTCTTTTTGTCACTCTCCCATAAAGGCCAATTTTGTGAAGTGCCTGGGCTATTGTTGCCGTATGCACAGTGTCTCCCAGCTCAGCTGTGGAAGTCTGTAACTCCTTTAGAGTTGATATAGGCCTCTTGGTGGCCTCCCTGTCTAGTGCCCTTCTCGTCCGTATTCTCAGTTTTTGAGGACGGCCTATTCTAGACAGATTCACAGTTGTGCCATAGTCTCTCCATTTCTTAATAATTGACTTTACTATGTGCCGGGGGATAGTCAATGCCTTGCAAATGTTCTTATATCCTACCCGATTGGTGCTTTTGAAGAAGCTTTGAACGTTCCATCGTCTTCATGATGTAGTTTTTGTACTAGAAATCTACTAACCAACTGTGGGACTTTACAGAGACAGATGTATTTAAACTGAAATCATGTGAAACATCTTAACTGCACACAGGTGGACGCCATTCAACTAATTATGTGACTTCTAAAGACAACTGTTTGCACCAGAGCTTATTTAGGTGTTCATAGCAAAGGGGGTGAATACTTATGCAATTATTTTCTGTTTTATATTTGTAATTAATTTAGAACAATTTGTAGATTTTATTTTTCACTTGGACATTATGGACTTTTTTTGTGTCGATCAGTGGCAAAAACTCCTAATTAAATCCATTTTGATTCCATGTTGTAACACAGTAAAATGTGAGCATTTCAATGTAAAGTGGAGCGATCACAAAAAGAAGACAAGTTAGAAGCAACAATTGTGTGAATGCTGGGCCCCAGCACCTTTCCAATTGTGCCTATTTGCTTGATGTTTGCCCCAATTGCTTCTCCTAAGTTGGGCTTTTGTGTTTGACATCACCACTTCAAACAGCTGTTTTTTTAACTTGTGTTTTTTCCACTGACAATGTTTTCGTTATAGATATGCATATACACACACACACACAGTAGTGTGCAAGAAAAGGTCTATATAAATTGTACATAGGCCAATACTGCTTTACACAAAACCCATTACCCCCCATTGGACGATTCAAAGTCAATAGGCACGCAGGCATAGTTTCAATCAACATATTACTTAATGTATTTTATAGTACAGAAATAGGCAGATATAAGTAGAAGCACTTATAAAAACTCAATGTCACAACTGTAATATAATGGAGGAAATAGATTTGGAATTTCAATGCTCATTCAGTTTTCTAATTCTGCAACTTTTCCACATTATTCCTGTTGATGCAGAATCCAGCGTAAGACAACTGGTGCTTCTGCATTTCTTTCTTTAATGTTTTCCAGCACTCTGCTAGCCAGTCCTCTCTTTTGTCCAGTTGTATATGGTGCAGCCTCTGTTGTAAGAACGAGAAGGCCATTCGACCCATCTTGTACCTTGTTGGCCTTTTTTATAGCTTCCCCACATTGTCTAGATGAAGACATTTCTGAGTCAACATAAACTCCTAGGTCTTTTTCATAGATTCCTTCTCCAATTTCAATATCTCCCATATGATATTTATAATGTACATTTTTATTGCCTGCGTGCAGTACCTTACACTTTTCTCTATTAAATGTCATTTGCCATGTGTCTGCCCAGTTCTGAATCTTGTCTAGATCATTTTGAATGACCTTTGCTGCTGCAACAGCGTTTGCGTTTGTGTCGTCTGCAAATTTAACAAGTTTGCTTACTATACCAGAATCTAAATCATTAATGTAGATTAGGAATAGCAGAGGACCCAATACTGATCCCTGTGGTACTCCACTGGTTACCTCGCTCCATTTTGAGGTTTCTCCTCTACTCAGTACTTTCTGTTTTCTACATGTTAACCACTCCTTAATTATCCACGTACACACATTTCCTTGAATCCCTACTGCGTTCAGTTTCAGAATTAATCTTTTATGCGGGTTTGTCAAAAGCTTTCTGGAAATCTAAAACCCAGTTAGTTTCTTCCAAGGTATTTCTGCACTTTCCATGGCTTCTCACAGTTAAAAAAAAAAAAAAAAATCCTTTCCCGAGGTTGTATTGTTCATGGAATCCACAGCACTTTGTCTCGTTTTCAAAAGAACCTGTAGATGAGACGCTATAGTTTCTTTCATTTCCAGTAACCTCAAAATACATTGTTTTGTGCAGTGTGTCATAGTGACATTGTATGTTATAATCTTTCATAACTGGAACCACTGCACTGCAAATCAGACCTATTGCCTAGCTGTCAATTATTCACTGAACAAATAATCATCTGGCTAACAACTGTGGAATCATCCGTGTTCTGCCTCCGCCTTTCGCTTCTGTGACATCTCCAACTACTTTTTGGCTACTGATTTTAAATTTTACACATAAAATAAGTAGTTTATCGCTACACATGTGCATGAGGAAACGGATTCTGTGTGCTTTTTGATTGGCTTAATGGGAATGTCACTCATACAATGCAGACTGCACCCACTGACTACGTGTGTTAGATGTAAGCCATCTGCACCTTCACAATAAGACTGAAGGCCTTATTGTGAAGATACGCCTGGACTGCTGGGGGTTTTGAATATCACAGTGGTCACAGGTAAAACATGATTGTGCACACTAAACTATCGCTCACAATACATGTAGCGTGTACGGTATGGTATGTAAATTAGCCGCATACTGTGCACATATTTTAATGCGTTCTCCGTTAGTAAATGGGGCAGTAAATTTAGATTTAAATCGCACGCGTTAGGCTCACTACATACGCGCCAATTCCAAATTTAGTGCTCTTTCGTAATTGAGGCCCGAGTTAAAATGACAGCAGAGAAATCCGTTTACGTTGTGACATGTCCGTGTCATCGTCCACTTTGACATAATCAGAACGTGCAAGAGGGTCGAAGTGCATTTTTACCTCTTAAGAGCGATACACAAAAGGTTACCGTTTTTTTTTCCTCAGTGTAAAGTCCCATTGAACATAGTCTTTAAAGTTTCTCTCCTGAGTGAATTCGCTGGTGTGAAACAAGGCTGTGTGACCGACTGAAACTCTTCCCACAGCGATTGCAGGGATACGGTTTCTCTCCTGAGTGAATTCGCTGGTGTGAAACAAGGCTGTCTGACCGACTGAAACTCTTCCCACAGCGATTACAGGAATACGGTTTCTCTCCTGTGTGAATTCGCTGGTGTTTTTTTAGGTTTACCAAGTGACGGAAACTCTTCCCACAGCCAGAGCAGCAGTACGGTTTCTCTCCTGTGTGAATTCGCTGGTGTTCTTTCAGGTTTCCCAAGTGACTAAAATTCTTCCCACAGTCAGAGCAGCGATACGGTTTATCTCCTGTGTGTATCCCCTGGTGTTTTTTAAGGCTTTGCTTTAAATGGAAACTCTTCCCACAGTCAGAACAGTGATGTGGTTTCTCTCCTGTGTGAATCCCCTGGTGTTTTAGAAGGCCTTGTTTAAAACGGAAACTCCTCCCACAGTCAGAGCAGCGATACGGTTTCTCTCCTGTGTGAATTCCCTGGTGATTTTTAAGGCTTTGTTTAAAACGGAAACTCCTCCCACAGTCAGAGCAATGATATGGTTTCTCTCCTGTGTGAATTCCCTGGTGTTTTTGAAAGCCATGTTTAAAACGAAAACACTTCCCACAGTCTGAGCAGCAATACGGTTTCTCTCCTGTGTGAGTTCGCTGGTGTGAAGCAAGGTGTCCGGACCGACTGAAACTCCTCCCACAGTCAGAGCAGCGATACAGTTTCTTTCCAACGTGAATTTTCTGGTGTCTTTGAAGGCCTTGTTTAACACGGAAACACTTTCCACAGTCACAGCAGCGATACGGTTTCTCTCCTGTGTGAGTTCGCTGGTGTTTTTGAAGGCCTTGTTTAACACGAAAACTTTTCCCACAGTCAGAGCAGCAATATGGTTTCTCTCCTGTGTGAATTCGCTGGTGTGCTTTCAGGGTTCCTGAGTGACTGAAACTCTTCCCACAGCGAGAGCAGTGATACGGTTTCTTCGTATGAATTCCCTGGGTTTTTTTTAAATTTCCCAACAGGTTGAAACCTTTCCCACAATCAGAATATTCTCCACTGCCTGCCCTTGCTTTAGCTGCTGGACTGGAACCTGGAAAATATGAATAGGAAAGAAAGAGGGACTGCCTGTAGGCTTAGGGCATGTGGCTAGGTGGTGGAGTGGATAGAAAGCATGTGCATTTCAGCTGTGGTAGCTTGCACTGGTTCTCCTGTAATGTTTCAGGTCTATTTCCTCTAACACACAGCCACAATTACATATTTTTCAATAGCATTACATTGCACATTTGATATCCATTTTTTTTTTACACTTAACACTTACAATTAAATATACAGTATTTTAGTGTTCCCCTTGGAAAAGAAAAACGCTAGTAATGTAACCTACATCCTCCGTCCCTCTCAACCACACTGTGGATATCATGCAATCTAGAATGACAATGTCACAGCTACTGGGAGTCACTCACCTGCTAGAATGCATTCTGAATGTGACCGCCCATCTTCCTTTCCAGCTGCTTGCATGCTGTTGGGAAAGCCTTCCTCTCCATCACCGTGCTCTCTCACGCAGAGTCTCTCCAGCACCACGCTACACTCCTGCAGGCGTACAGGCTCTAGCTCAGGGATGTTTGGTTTGAAGTCCTCAGAGTCTTCCTTCCCTAGTTCTACTTCAAGGGGCTCCCGTTTAATACGGACAATTTCCAGGCCCTCTTCTTGTTTAACAGGAAGGGGTTCTTCTGTCTGGGGGATCTCCAATCCATTGTGCTCAGCTTTAATCTCAGAGACCTCTGCCTGACTGCTGTCACATTGCAGCTCACAAAGCTCCTGTTTAATGGGGAGGGAAGCCAGCCCAAAGAACTCCATTCTAAAGGGGACAAGTTCAAGTTCAGGGAACTCCTCTTTAATCTGGACAGATTCCATCTTCACACTGTCCATGGTAGCACACAGGATTCTGTTTAGTAGCTGTTGAAAAACAAAAGCATGTATTTATTTATCTACCTACAGTACTACCAAGGCTATTCAAGGGCCTTCAAATCTTGGGTGGCTTTACTACTGAAGATGCATATAATTCCTTATAACAAGTTTTGCAATACCAGAGGATTTTATCTGTTGAAAAGGTTTACACAATTCATCCATTCCATATATTATGGATTTCTTTTGTGCAACCTGTTCTAACATTTGTTTCAGATTTGTAACAGAGACATGCACAACACAATATCTGAACAGGATACAACAAGCAATTATACATTAGAGGGGGATTATTAATGTTTAAAGGGATGAAGAGTGCATGGAACAATCCATTCCGACTGCTGCTCTAAAAGTATTATTATTATTATTATATTATTATTATTATTATATATTATAATAATAATTGAGAAATAGGAGATTTTACTGGGTAAAAAAAATCGAATTCACATTATTATATTATTAGTATTGGAAACAATCATGCTGTATATCCACACAAGCAGCAAGTGACATCTCTGAGAAAATTTCGCTTCACTAAAATAGACCCTGTTTTTTTTTTTTTTCATTGCACAACTGGAATGAAACTGACCAATCAGAAGGTCAACATCCTTGACACACGTCAAACACACGCCTCAAAACACATCATGCCTCAAAACAAACTAGTCATGGACAATGAAAAGTTATTTTATGAGATGCAGCAGTATCCATTATTATTATATGATTACAAACTGGACTACTGCAAAGACATCCAGAAGAAAGACCATGTCTGAGAGGCTTGCAGGTGGTGCATTTAGCAGCGCAGAGACATTTTCTTACCCATTATGTACGTTACATAAAAATAGGTTTATTAATGAGCAAAAATAAAACCGGAGCATATATCCAGTCTACACTCCAGCATTTAAATGAAATTTGCACTTTTGCTGGCTTTTAAAAATGACAAAAAAGGCCCCGCATTCACATAAACTAGTTTGTACGTTGTACAACAAAGCCAATAACACGTTTGTATTCTATGCGACACATCCCAACATCACATACAGTTTTGAAGATTATGAGCCATATTTTTAAAACATTGTCAAGTTCACTGGACTGTTTTAAAAGGAAAAACTAAACAGAAGTAAATAATAATACAAAGTGTGATCTGCACATAATAACACAGATTATAATAATAATAATAATAATAATAATAATAATAATAATAATAATAATAATAATAAATAATAATAATACAACTGTGCAATTACTACTAATAATAATGATAACAATATAACTGCTGGATATATAGGGATGTTGAATAACTCTGATCTATAGATTTTACAAGTCCAACCTTTATTTTACAATAGAGTTGCCGGAGGTCAGGGTGGTAATCAAACAAGACTTGTTTTATAATGGGACAGCCCATCTCTAGTATGTCCAATAGGTGGCGTCACTCTGTCCAGTGTGGATGCAGCTTAAGAAACCTAAAACGACAGAACTGAGTGGCCCAAACATTCGACATATTAACAAAACAATAGCTCATATAGCTGCAACAACGGATTCGGTTTTAACATAAATCCGTGATTATATGTATCTAAAGCAGGACTATTTTTTTTAAAAATCAGTTTCCAGAATTAAAATGGTACCCAAAGTCAATATTCAAAATTGCACAATGTAGTGCTCGATAAGGCCCTAATGTCACAGTTCACTTGCAAATAAAAATGAAGATCACTTGACTAACATCCAAAAAGCAAATCATTTTTTATGGCTTATGATTAATGTACTCTCCTCGTAATTTTCTCTTTTCTGCTATGGAATGGCACACGGGCAATGCATTCTGTTCTTTGCGCATTTGTTTGTTCGGTTCTTTTGTTATGTAATGATTATTACATTCACATTGTTCTACTACTTTTATATTAATAAACTTAACCTTCCTGTTCAAATGTTCCTTTTGTGAAGTTCTTAATGAAAAATAATGTTGGTCTTTCATCTGACGTTAATACAGTTTGAGCAATGTTATTTGTATTCGATTGTTAAAGCTGTTTTTATGCAATTGTCTGCAGTGCTCCGACATGGATTCTGCAAATCAAGCCATGTGGAAGGCAACGGGGCTTCTGGAGGATCATGCCATGAGAGATCGTAACGCATCCTTTTTATTCAGAGGCTTGCCTGATTTCGGTCCAGACACAATACACCTCATCAAAGCCATGAAAACAGCATTAGGTATCCACGATGTCATACTTCCACAGCAAGACTTCATGAAAATCCTTTCAGTAAACAACCTCTCACCAGAGGTTAGAATAAGACTCTGCTGAATCATTCGTCATCTGCTTCGAGATCACTGGCACAATTTGAAATTGAACACAAGCAATAATTGACCTCAATCAGACACATTTTTATGGATTGCTTTGTTTCCACTACTATATGCAGTCAATGTTACTCTATAAATGCAGAAAACAATTACTATCCAGAACAGGAACAACATAATACTACAAGAAATACTACCTGGGTCCCCATTTCATTAATTCATTTCAGAATAACTGAAAACAAAAACAAAAAAAAAACCTGCTTCCCATGTGTATGTGTACCAAATGGCATTGCTCCACAGGGCAGTTTTCCGATACATTTGTTTGACTATGTCAGCTAACTTTTATAAGCACACTGGGATTAGTGTGAGGATCAAAGAAATGTTTCCTCCTTTTCTTCTCAGATTTTATTTAAATCATTTTTTTTTCTTCTCCTTTTAATATTTTTAAAGGTAATTTTATGTATTTTGTTTTTGTACAGATGTCTACTTGTAGCCTGTGCAAAAAGGTAATCATCTTAAACTATATAATACTTATATATATATATATATATATATATATATATATATATATATATATATATATATATATATATATATATATATATATATATTATATACACACACACATACACACAAATAAAGCGACTAACATTTCTCCGAATGCATTACAAATACTAATTAAATACATTGTTTTTATTATAATTTTTATTTTGGTGAAATTGACAACTGATTAACTAGAAAAAGGACTTTAAAATTTGTAAAAAAAAAAAAAAAATAACCTACTACAGCCATTCTTAGACTGTAACATATGTACACATTACAAAAACACAAAAATAATCTATTGATAAATTAAGTAATTTACAACATTATCCAAATTTGACAAGTGTTAAGTTAACGTTGGATTAAATGACGATGAACGGCGTGAGAGCAGCACTTTCGCTTTAAAAAAATAACAAAAAGTCCCCGTTACCTGTCATGGGGAATTTAAAGCTCTCTGATAGTTCAGTCACACGAATGAAAGTTAAAATATGGCAAGAAACATTTCGCCAAGGCAAGTATCAATAGGTAAAACGTACTGAGAGTGCTCTGTGAAAGAGCTGGGGGGGGGGGGGGGGGGGGTGGGGGGGGAAATCGTTTTTGGGGGGGGGGGGGGGGGGGGGGGGGGGGCTGTTTGGCTTTTGTGGATGATAACCTATTATGTTTCGGGTCTATTTGACCTGTACACTAGTTTCCAATTAGCTTAAACGCTATTTTTCTTTTCATTTTCTGTATAATATTTTATGTCTTTTCCTAAGTTGGGGTCATGAACTTTTTAAACATGGAAAACAGAACCTTTATGAACTTTTTCTTTTTTTAGAACAAGTCATGCATACAAACAAGATGTTTCGGGTCACTGTGACCCGTGGCATTTATCTATGTATATGTGTGTGCAGGAATAAAACAAAATTATTTATTATTATTATTATTATTATTATTATTATTATTATTATTATTATTATTTCTGGAAATGGCTGCACCTGCCTGGAGATATTTATATACAAAAAAACAAACAATATATCTCTACAAGGCAGAGCCTAATTTTCTCTGTCAGTATTGCAACAGCATCTCACTGGTAAAGACACTCCAAAATGAGGAGCTCCCAGGCTGGCAGTCAAAGAAGTTTTATCACAGCTCCTGGACTAAAAGAGCATAAAAGTAAAACCTTTACAAATAAAAAAACATTTAATCAATTTAAGGCTGTTTAAATTAGTCTGAAATTGCATTGGGTCAATATGACCCAAAACATAACAGATGTACCTAAATTCTGAACATAATAGGAGGGTTACGTTGTACCTTCTTTCCTTTGCTCTCTTCCACAACAAAATTCCTATGGTCACAGGCACATTCTTCAGGGGTTGGGTGTAGATTTTTATTTGTTTTTTATTTACATTTCTGTTTTAAATCCACCGTATCATAACTGTGATACAGTTTTAAATCACTCTAACAAGCCTCTATCCTGATTGTAATCTCGTTTTAAATCTGGCAAGCGCAGTCCCCAATAGAAATGCAGCAATGTGCTGTCACTCAGTAGTTGGGGTGAGTTTAAAGTATTCAGAACAAAGCAATGACAGATACAAGTCAGGAAGCCGGGACACTGACCAACAGCACTTGGAAATGTATTTATTATTTTTGTAGTAGGTTTTTATTTTTTTGAATGGGAAAAGGGTAAAGATCATTCTTAGAAGATCACTGGCTAATCTGATCAGACTCTAATCACACAGCCTGCGCAGAATGATCTCAGTGAACGCACCCATTTTGCTAAAACATCAATAACCATTAATAGCCAGGCACAGCAGTCTCGTTTACCAGCGTACAGTCTAACGTATCTCGGTAGCTTGTCTGCACTTCAAAAAAGTAACTCGGCCTCAAATATGTTGTCAATAATACATAAAAGCATATTTATTTTATTTTTGTGTGATTCACTCGTTATATTTTAAATTGAATCGGTCTTGTTGATGCCCGCTATGCCTTGTCCATTTTGCAAACAAAAGAAATACATCTTAATTAATAACACAATAATAATGTAACTTACTTTTTAAAAATCTTCAATGCCTTACACACTGACATCAGTGTCGTTTAACTTAACTAAAGATAACTTTACATGGCTCACTCTATCTTACGCGGTAGCTGTGAGAGGCCAGCAAGACAGTTGCTCCCAAACTGTATCTCAGCTGCCAGGATTGCCAACTATTTTTTACAAAACCCCGCCCACTTCTTCCTAAAAATGTGCCCAATCGGGAGCATAAGTGGTGACATCACAATTACTAGCAAATAGCAGCTACACTATTTGCAATTTTAACTTTTTGTGTTTTGTGCGCTCAGTTACCAGGGATCCTAGGAATCCGTTTAGTTTTACACTTGCAAAAAACATGCAAGGCTATTTTTTGGGGTTTGTTTGATAACCAAATCAATGCACGTAACATATATAATCATCAACACAGGCAATTTTGCTTAAAATTTAGTAAACATATTTGTTCTGTAAAACTGCTTCTGGTGTACAGAGGTCAAGGTTGAACGAGAGGCGCTGTCACGTTCATGCTGAAACGGAGCTGCAGTTTATTTCAGTAGCCAGTGCGTCGTTACCACTGAACAAGCCGCTTAAAGATGCCTAAAAAAATTAAAATAAAGGGGCAGCGCCATTCAGTGGTGTGATTCCTGACATGCAGAGACGCAGACAGAGCAAATCAAAGCAACACAACAGAAATCGGTTTATATCAGATGCGCAAAAGCAACTGAGCAATGTAGATACACTTAGATTTACACAGAAGCGCAGCAGCACAACAAGTTGTAAAAAAAGTCACATTTCTTTTTTTTTTTTTTTTTTTTTTTTAAACAAAAGGGTATTCCTTTACCTTGAGTCTAAGGCTGTTCACAGTCAACACAGATAATGCGCTTCTCCACATGCGCAGTGCACTTTCCACACACCGCCTTTCTGCACAGGGCACAGCTGTCCCAAGATTTATCTTTATTGCCCTTGCCGGCGTCTCAGCGCGGTTGCCAGCTTCAGTTGTGGGTACACGCTTGGCAGTCTCCCTCTGTTCCAAAAACTTTTTGTAAAGTTCCTGTGCCTTAAATACATTCTCTCCTTGGTAAATTATTATCGGTGCATTCTTTCTAAAGCACCCAGGAGTTGATGGCTGCTAGGTCCAGTACATTGTAAAACACCTGAACAGACCACCGTCGGGAGCCAGCTTTCACAGAATACTTCTGTGCCATCTGATCCAAAACATCAACTCCATATTTTGTTGCGTTGTAAAACTCCACGGTCTCTGTTTGCAGGGTCGTTGATGATGGCGGCAGCCCTCTCCTGATTTTATTCATAGTTCCACCAGGCAACAAACAGTTCCTTTTCAAGTCTTTTGCCAAGTGCACCGAGGTAAAGAAATTTTCTGTGGTCACATTTCTGCCTTTCGACCAAATAGTATCCCATTACCCAAAGTACCACATCGTCACTCAGCCTTTGGTTGGCAGGGCGTGTCTCATCGTTGCCCAAATAAGGGTAACCATAGCCAGAAATTTATTCCAAACATATCTGGTTTGTTGGCCATATACTGAGTCCACTGACACCTAGCTTTTGTTGGGAAAAGCTGCTCATCTACTGTGATGTTCTCCCTTGGTTTGTAGCAGGCAATGCTGTTGTCAAGGAACTAGTTCCACACCTCAGATGCAAGGTCAAATTGATCAGTCTGAAGCCACTCGCTTCTGGTCGTTCTCAAATCAAAGAGTAAAAATTGCATGATTTTTGCAAAGCAAATCCGCCCCATCCTTCAGAAAAAAGGCAGGTCCCTACATACCTGACCACAAGTAGTGGCATGCTTCTAGAACCATATGCTCCACAGACATATAGTACAGCTATAAATGTGTCCAGCTACTCCAAGGTCATTGACCATGTGCAGCAGTTCTTCTTGGGGGGTTCACAGAAGCATTTACAAAGTCTCAAACTGTACCATCACTTCCAACCTCTTGAGCGGCGGCTGGCTGTGGTGCAGGTACAGACGCAGACATGCATCATCTTCTGCACCACCGTGAGTCCAGATCTTCTTCAAGATGTTCCAGATGAAGTGCTAGGTCGTTGCGCACTGAGAGCTGGTACCTCATCATCACCTTCACTTGCATTGTCCTCACTTTCAGTGCCGCTGGACCCCTCTTCTATGCCAACCGACTCTTCATCTGAGTCACTTCCATCACTTCACATACCTTGTTCATCTCCGGAATCACCTTCAGATACAGTCCGTAACAACTGCACTGCTCAGCAGTCATGCGTCTTTGTTGACTCATTTTTCTCTTTTTATTATTCACTGGAAATTAACATATATGAAAGACTATCCTCTAAACTCGTGTATTCTCTCATGAAACTGTGGAAGACAATGAATTCTTCAGGGTAGCCTCTGATCTTCATAGTAACTTGGGTAACAAATAAGTCACAGACAAAGTGACACCTACCAAAGAACCCTGCAGGTGCCAGCATTTGAAAAGACTGATTGAAAAACAATAGACTACAGTCATTCTCTCAGGCAAGAGTAGAGACTAATCTAATTACAGCTAAACACATTGTGGACTAATAACAATAATAAAGTAGAATACTGTTCTGTATAATCAAAATACAATTGTTTTTTGTGTGGCCCTCAATGTGACTTCTCCTGGGGCTTTTAGGTATCATGTAATATTTCTCCTTTATTTCTGCACTCCTGCATTTGATGCTTTGTGAGAATATGTAATACATACGCACAGAAAGGTATATGAACGCGCAGCCCCATGTGTGTTACACAAGTGAAGAAAATTACATTTTAAAACCAAAACCAAGCAAAATGACTGACGTGGGGCTTTTAGTGTTAAAACTATTAAAAATAGATCCAAATGTAATATCTGCACAAATGCATATACATAACTACTGTTAACATGTACATAATCAGACTGTTCAGAACAAACACAAGATTCACATCTTTTTTTTTTAACAGCTGTAATGCATACAATATATCTATAATTTATTTTAGAACATAAGAAAGTTTACAAACGAGAGGAGGCCATTCGGCCCATCTTGCTCGTTCGGTTGTTAGTAGCTTATTGATCCCAGAATCTCATCAAGCAGCTTCTTGAAGGATCCCAGGCTGTCGGCTTCAACAACATTACTGGGGAGCTGGTTCCAGACCCTCACGATTCTCTGTGTAAAAAAGTGCCTCCTATTTTCTGTTCTGAATGCCCCTTTGTCTAATCTTCATTTGTGACCCCTGGTCCTTGTTTCTTTTTTCAAGTCAGAAAAAGTCCCTTGGGTTGACATTTGATAAGTCATTACAAAAAGAACATATTGAGGAGTTTTATTAAATCGGTAATCGGTTTCCGTTTCTCTTTTGCAGCTGTAGTTTTTGTTTTGTACTTTGGAAACATGAAAGAAAAAAAACAAATGAACATAATTGAATTCAAGTGTAAACCTGGCACACATCTCAAAATAGTAAAGCAAATATCAGGAAATTTCCAGTCACTCTGCAAGATGCATGTCTTCAGCCTCCTCCACTGTACTGTTCTCATACAGGTCGCTATTTGTTGCTTGAATCATCTCAGCTGATGGCTTAAAGGTATAACACACCTTCTTAGCCCACCATAATCGAAACTTCACATTCAGTAGCTGCTTGACTGTGCTTTCAAGAGGACAATTTCGCAAGTCGGTTTTAACCAAGTTTACTTGTCTAAATACACGCTCAAATTCAACGCTAGCACAGGGCAGTGACAGTACAGTCAGCATGAAGTCTGCTCAATCTGCAGTTAGAAGTGTAGCTGCTACATTTCTCAACTACATGTACAGCAGACTACAGCAAGTTAAGGAACAAAAAAAAAAAAACTTCTTATCTAAGCAGTGCCTCAGGTGAATTTAATATCTGGGTTGATTAGTTCTCTTAATAATAATATTTAAAATGAAGCGTTCCAAAGATCGAGGATTTACTATGAACACACATTCACGCGCAGACACAAGCATTGGTGATCAATAGTAGTATTTTATTAAGCACACAAATAATAAACAGACATCAGAAAAGTCAGAAAGTAAATCTCTCAGACTCGAAGCACAAACACAATTCCAAAGCTCTCACTACATTCCTGCTTGACTGGAAGGCAGTTGAAATATGACACCGTCAGTCTCCTCACACACAAGCAGCAGCTTCAACAGCAAGTAAGCAGGCTGTGACTAGCTAGTCACTCACTCACACACACACACACGCCCACATCCAAGCACAGAATACATCTGAGATAATGCAGACAATCTTAAGAATATTAATCTTATTAATGGTATATAGATTAAGTATATGGCAAGTTTACTTTCAAAGAAATTCTTCATACAGCAATATGAGATAGATTAGTTATAGAAACTTCATCAAGTTTCACTAAAAGTTATTTCACACGCAAAGTGTGCAAACTAAATAATTAACAGTTCAATTCTATGTGAATGTATTACAATTAATTTAGTTCCTTGAAAGGAAAATGCAACTCGAATTATACTCAGTGGTTCCTTGATGTTTAGACTTTTGGTCCGCTGGTTTGGAAACTCAATCTGTTGAAGTGTCCAGTACAAAACTCTCCTCTCTGCAACAAAGTCTTCAATTCCACTTTGGATCAAACTCGGCAGCAAAGGCTCCAGTCCTCGGTATAGGATCCACAACAGTGCCCGTCCGCTCTGTCCATTTCATTGAATCTTTAGCTAGCAGGTAGCAGGGCACTGTTTCTTTTGGATACTGTTAAGTTTTAGGTGTACAGCAGACCCAGACTGGTCTGATAACAGTTGCTATAAGTTTTACGGCAGTCTTCTTTCCGGGCCTCAGTCTTGTTGCTTGTGGTCGTTGACCCGCTTGCAGCTTGCTTCCTCGTCTTGGGTCAGTTCCAAGCAGAGTCTTGATTCCGTTTTTAGGCAGAGCCCCGTAGTTGCAGCTTTGCTTAGCAGAGTGACAGCACCTTCTTTAGCATTCAATGAGGAGCCCAAAATTTTCAATTTCGTTTAGATTTTTAAAAAAAAATCTAAATTTTAAAAGAGAGGCCTAAACATGGAGTCAAAGACATCGAAATCCAAAAGCATTTCATCGAGAGAACGCACGTCCACCTGGTGTTCTGTACATCGATGGGTATAATGTATTTTGCACAACTTGCAATTTGTCTTTGGCCCACACTCGAAAGTCAACAATAGACCATCACTTATCATCAGAAAAACACAGAAAACGAAGAAGACTGACAGCTATGAGATGGCATCCTCCAGTAAAAAAGGGAAACGAAAATTCTGAATGCCGACGAGATGTTGTTCTTGATTTGACAGAGGCATGTGTTTGTGCTAATATTTCCCTGGAAAAAATTGATAATCCCAAACTATATGCATTTCTGAATAAACATGTAATAAATGCGGGAGCACTGCCACATAGGGCAATGCGTCATTTCTTTAAGTGAAGAGATCGACCTGCTCATTCCTGAACTATTCTCAAATGCTCTCCACCGTCTGAGGGTGAAGTCGCCACTCCAACAGATGCAGGCTGCTCCTGGAGAGGAGGTCCGCTGCCCAGTTCGCCACTCCGGGAATGTGTGTCGCCCGTAAGGGACAGTAGATTCCTCTGAGCTCATATCAATAGCTTGAAATCTATACAATGTAACCCTGGGGACCGTAGGCCTCCCTGGTGGTTTACACTGTTGTGTTGTTCGTCTGGATCAGCACATGTGTACTGCTCAGCACTGGAAGGAAGTGGTGGAGAGCAAGGAACACCGCTTGCAACTCCAGCATATTTATGTGCAGGGATGACCAGTGGTCCAGCCAGGATCTGCAGACTCCTCTGCCTTCCCAGACCGCTCCTCAACCCAGCTTGGAGGCATCTGTCGTCACTTGGCTATTCAGTATCACTCCCATTTGCACACCTTTGTGCAGGTGAGAGGGAACCCTCCACCAGCATAGGGCTGCTGAGCACACGTGAGACACAGTCAGGTGATGGTGTCTGTCGCATTTCGCATTTAGGTGAAATGCATTGAGCCATGCTTACAGCAGGCGCATGCGAAGCAGACCCAGCTGAATGGCGAGACAGCTGCGGCCAACAGAGCCAGTAGTTTTTGGCACAATTTGAAGGTGATCTGTGATCCTTGTTGAAACGGGGAGAGGCACTTCTGTATAGCTGCAACCCTGTCGTCCGATAGGAATGCGTGCATCGTAGTGGAGTCCAGCCGGAGCCCCAGGTACATGGTACACTGCACTGCTGTAAGCTGTTTATGGTGAGGCCCAGCTTGAACAGATGCTCTGTCACAATCGCTGTGTTGGCCAGTGCTCCCTCTCGCAGCCATAGGGGAGCCAGGATAGCATCTACGCACTTTGAGAATGTACGCAGAGCTAGGGAGAGGCTGAATGGCAGCACAGCAAACTTGTACATGCTTCCCTGACAGGAAAAGCGCAGGTACTTTCTGTGATCTGGATGAATGGGAACATGAAAGTATGCATCCCTGTCACAAAGACGGCTGCAGTGGGTGACGTCAGACCAGAAACAGGAAATAAACGACAGAGAGAGGTGGAGTTTGGTGGAGCTGAGCGAATGGTTTCGCTCAGTATTTAATAAATGAACAGACAGCCAGAAAATAAACGGTTGTAACAAACACAAAAACAGAGGACACGACACATTCGGCAAAACAAAAGAGACAAACAAAACGGACTAACACTACACAGTGAGCAGGTAACTTAATTTGAGGGGGTTGTTGTTCTCTGTGTGGTGGGTGCGTGTGGGGTGGATGTTATTGTAGCTGGAGGAGGGGGTTGTTGTTCTCTGTGTGGAGGGTGTGTGAGGGTGGATGTTCTTGTAGCTGGAGGAGGGGGTTGTTGTTCTCTGTGTGGTGGGTGTGGGGTGGATGTTCTTGTAGCTGGAGGAGGGGGTTGTTGTTCTCTGTGTGGTGGGTGTGGGGTGGATGTTCTTGTAGCTGGAGGAGGGGGTTGTTGTTCTCTGTGTGGTGGGTGTGGGGGTGGACGTTCTTGTAGCTGGAGGAGGTGGTTGTTGCTCTCTGTGTGGTGGGTGTGTGTGGGGTGGATGTTCTTGTAGCTGGAGGGGGTTGTTCTCTGTGTGGTGGGTGTGGGGGTGGATGTTATTGTAGCTAGACTCTGTGTGAGGGGTGTGTGAGGTTGGGTGTTCTTGTAGCTGGAGGGAGTTGTTCTCTGTGTGGTGGGTGTGGGTAGATGTTATTGTAGCTGAAGGATGGGGTTGTTGTTCTCTGTGTGGTGGGTGTGAGGGTGGTTGTTCTTCTAGCTGGAGGAGGGGGGGTTGTTGTTCTCTGTGTGGTGGGTGTGTGTGGGGTGGGTGTTCTTGTAGCTGGAGGAGGGGGTTGTTGTTCTCTGTGTGGTGGATGTGTGGTGGATGTTCTTGTAGCTGGAGGGGGTTGTTCTCTGTGTGGTGTGTGAGGGTGGATGTTCTTATAGCTGGAGGAGGGGGATTGTTGCTCTCTGTGTGGTGGGTGTGGGGTGGATGTTCTTGTAGCTGGAGGAGGGGGTTGTTGTTCTCTGTGTGGTGGGTGTGGGGTGGATGTTCTTGTAGCTGGAGGAGGGGGTTGTTGTTCTCTGTGTGGTGGGTGTGGGGTGGATGTTCTTGTAGCTGGAGGAGGGGGTTGTTGTTCTCTGTGTGGTGGGTGTGGGGTGGATGTTCTTGTAGCTGGAGGAGGGGGGTTGTTCTCTGTGTGGTGGGTGTGGGGTGGATGTTATTGTAGCTGGACTCTGTGTGGTGGGTGTGTGGGTTGGATGTTCTTATAGCTGGAGGGGGTTGTTCTCTGTGTGGTGGGTGTGGGTGGAGGTTATTGTAGATGAAGGAGGGGGTTGTTTTTCCCTGTGTGAGGGGTGTGTGAGGTTGGGTGTTCTTGTTGCTGGAGGAGGGGGGTGTTGTTTTCTGTGTGGTGGGTGTGGGGTGGATGTTATTGTAGCTGAAGGAGGGGGGTTGTTGTTCTATGTGTGGAGGGTGTGTGAGGGTGGATGTTCTTGTAGCTGGAGGAGGGGGTTGTTGTTCTCTGTGTGGAGGGTGTGTGGGGTGGATGTTCTTGTAGCTGGAGGAGGGGGTTGTTGTTCTATGTGTGGAGGGTGTGTGAGGGTAGATGTTCTTGTAGCTGGAGGAGGGGGTTGTTGTTCTCTGTGTGGAGGGTGTGTGAGGGTGGATGTTCTTGTAGCTGGAGGGGGTTGTTCTCTGTGTGGTGGGTGTGGGGGTGGATGTTATTGTAGCTAGACTCTGTGTGATGGGTGTGTGGGGTGGATGTTCTTGTAGCTGGAGGGAGTTGTTCTCTGTGTGGTGGGTGTGGGTAGATGTTATTGTAGCTGAAGGATGGGGTTGTTGTTCTCTGTGTGGTGGGTGTGTGTGGGGTGGGTGTTCTTGTAGCTGGAGGAGGGGGTTGTTGTTCTCTGTGTGGTGGGTGTGTGGTGGATGTTCTTGTAGCTGGAGGGGGTTGTTCTCTGTGTGGTGGGTGTGGGGGTGGATGTTATTGTAGCTAGACTCTGTGTGATGGGTGTGTGGGGTGGATGTTCTTGTAGCTGGAGGGAGTTGTTCTCTGTGTGGTGGGTGTGGGTAGATGTTATTGTAGCTGAAGGAGGGGGTTGTTGTTCTCTGTGTGGTGGGTGTGGGGGTGGACGTTCTTGTAGCTGGAGGAGGGGGTTGTTGTTCTCTGTGTGGAGGGTGTTTGTGGGGTGGATGTTCTTGTAGCTGGAGGAGGGGGTTGTTGTTCTCTGTGTGGAGGGTGTGTGAGGGTGGATGTTCTTGTAGCTGGAGGAGGGGGTTGTTGTTCTCTGTGTGGTGGGTGTGGGGGTGGATGTTATTGTAGCTAGACTCTGTGTGATGGGTGTGTGGGGTGGATGTTCTTGTAGCTGGAGGGGGTTGTTGTTCTCTGTGTGGTGGGTGTGGGTAGATGTTATTGTAGCTGAAGGATGGGGTTGTTGTTCTCTGTGTGGTGTGTGAGGGTGGATGTTCTTGTAGCTGGAGGAGGGGGTTGTTGTTCTCTGTGTGGTGGATGTGTGGTGGATGTTCTTGTAGCTGGAGGGGGTTGTTCTCTGTGTGGTGGGTGTGGGGGTGGATGTTATTGTAGCTAGACTCTGTGTGATGGGTGTGTGGGGTGGATGTTCTTGTAGCTGGAGGAGGGGGTTGTTGTTCTCTGTGTGGTGGGTGTGTGGGTAGATGTTCTTATAGCTGGAGGAGGGGGTTGTTGCTCTCTGTGTGGTGGGTGTGGGTGGAGGTTATTGTAGATGAAGGAGGGGGTTGTTTTTCCCTGTGTGAGAGGTGTGTGAGGTTGGGTGTTCTTGTTGCTGGAGGAGGGGAGTGTTGTTTTCTGTGTGGTGGGTGTGGGGTGGATGTTATTGTAGCTGAAGGAGGGGGTTGTTGTCTCTGTGTAGTGGGTGTGGGGGTGGATGTTATTGTAGCTGGAGGAGGGGGTTGTTGTTCTCTGTGTGGAGGGTGTGTGAGGGTGGATGTTATTGTAGCTGGAGGAGGGGGTTGTTGTTCTCTGTGTGGTGTGTGAGGGTGGATGTTCTTGTAGCTGGAGGAGGGGGTTGTTGTTCTCTGTGTGGAGGGTGTGTGGGGTGGATGTTCTTGTAGCTGGAGGAGGGGGTTGTTGTTCTCTGTGTGGTGGGTGTGTGAGGGTGGATGTTCTTGTAGCTGGAGGAGGGGGTTGTTGTTCTATGTGTGGTGGGTGTGTGTGGGGTGGATGTTCTTGTAGCTGGAGGAGGGGGTTGTTGTTCTCTGTGTGGTGGGTGTGTGTGGGGTGGATGTTCTTGTAGCTGGAGGGGGTTGTTCTCTGTGTGGTGGGTGTGGGGTGGATGTTATTGTAGCTGGACTCTGTGTGGTGGGTGTGTGGGTTGGATGTTCTTATAGCTGGAGGGGGTTGTTCTCTGTGTGGTGGGTGTGGGTGGAGGTTATTGTAGATGAAGGAGGGGGTTGTTTTTCCCTGTGTGAGGGGTGTGTGAGGTTGGGTGTTCTTGTTGCTGGAGGAGGGGAGTGTTGTTTTCTGTGTGGTGGGTGTGGGGTGGATGTTATTGTAGCTGAAGGAGGGGGTTGTTGTCTCTGTGTAGTGGGTGTGGGGGTGGATGTTATTGTAGCTGGAGGAGGGGGTTGTTGTTCTATGTGTGGAGGGTGTGTGAGGGTGGATGTTCTTGTAGCTGGAGGAGGGGGTTGTTGTTCTCTGTGTGGTGGGTGTGGGGTGGATGTTCTTGTAGCTGGAGGAGGGGGGTTGTTGTCTCTTTTTTCTTGTGGCATGTATTGTATCACTGTAATGTAGAAAAAGTAGAGACAAAGTTTATCAACACTCAAATATTTGTAGAATAACAGCTTATTTACAAAGAAAGTTACCAGTGCCTCTTGAACAGGCTGCTCGTTGACAGACAGCTGCGCCCTTTTCTCAGCAGCGCACATACACAGACAGAAAGGCACCTCCTCAAAGAACAGAGAATCAAACCTGTCAACAAACTGTCTTGGTAAGAAAATAAATATGTTTAGCTACAGTAAATAGTGGAATATTTAGACAAAAGAGTGTTCTTCTCCAAAATCACATACTATACTGTACAAACGTAGAAACAAATAACAGGCTCTAACTATAACAATCAATCAGTCAATCAATCTTTACTTTATATAGCGCCTTTCATAATAATAATAATAATAATAATAATAATAATAATAATAATAATATGCTGCATTCATCCCACATTATGGGAATTCTATTATTTCAAAATGATTTGAATTAATCATTAATTCATCAATATTACAAATAGATAATGATATCTATTTATAATTATATAAAAATTGTCATTTGAAAGAGTATGAAAGGTGTAAAGTATTGCATCTCCATTTGTGTATATTCTGTTATAACTACAGTATTTTGATTAGGCCTATGTTTTTAACAAACGTATAGGAGCACAATACATAGGATATTTCACGTATTTATACAACACTAATATTTGGATTAACAGGTTGGTTTGCATGATAGAATATTACATTGAAAACGAACTTTTTAGCTTTTATATTTAAAATGACGTTAACGGGGTGTCTGAGTAAGTTATTTAACTAGATTATTGAGTTTTATGTGTGGCGTAAATATGATATACTCGTGGGTAAATATTATAATTTTGTAATTTCTTGTTTCTAATATAATATTTGAAATTACATACATAGTGCATATTACTATATGACCCAATGCCCATTCGCGTCTTCATTCTGCACACCGCTTTGCAGGGCTGTAGGTCAATCTCGGTTGAAACGTTACTGTTTTGATTTGATCTTACGGAACACTGAGACAGGGGTGAAATTAACCGCGCGCTTGTTTTTGGAAAAAAAATCAAACAAACAAACAAACAAACAAACAAACAAACAAACAAAAAAGACAAGAAAAAACATCGGCGTCTTTTCAGGTTATTATTATTATTATTATTATTATTATTATTATTATTATTATTATTATTATTATTATAGTATCAAGTGAGCTAAATGATAGATAGATAGATAGATGGATAGATAGATAGAATAAAGTCGTTTGATTTTTACAAAATGTTTAGGGTCGAGCGGATTAAATCGCTCTACAAAATCCTGCAGATCTGTACTAAGTCAGTCCTGACTACAGCATGCCAAACAGCGACTTCTGAAAATTGATTCAGCTGACCTGAACAAGGGGAACAATTTAGATCGATAATGAAGACTAGCCCTTAATAAGCCATTACAAATGCGGATGGAAATTCACAATTTAAAGTATAAAGACAAACTCGGAAATTTACCTGTACATTGTCATAACTAGCATTTGATAAAAAAAAAAAATAATAATAATAATAATAATAATAATAATAATAATAATAATAATAATAATATAATAATAATAATAATATGATATAAAAGCGTTTTTATTACATAAACGTGATTCGGTCAAACATTTAAGTAGGCTACACCTGTATTCATAATGTAGACTGCTACATCAATATGTCTTTTTATGCACATTCCGCACACAGATCATACTCGCATTTTAACTTGCTGGTAGCCTATTGCTGCTTGACATTGAACCTTAAGTCCTGAATGTTTTGTTTATATTTATACACTGACATTTCAGGTTAAATTGAACACATCAAGCGTGCGTGCTTTTTATTATTTAAAAACACAGTATCTTATTGTGCGGTACTTCATTAAAGTTTTTACAATATTTTAATGAAAATAACGAAAACAATCTATTCAGACACTTTGTTCCTCAACCATAATAAATTATATAAAAATGAAAAGGGTGCCACATTGCTATAGTGGTTTATTTAATACCGGATTTGCTGTCTACAGAATCCCCGTTGTTGGGTGGACCTCGCTGGCTGTGTAGGCCCGCCCACCTCGGTGAGTCGGGCCTTGTATACAAACAGTGTGGTCTCCCCTATCCATTCTACCATGGTTTTCTCTGTCTGCTCTGACTCGCCCACTGTGGCGTCGGCCCTCGTGTCTCCCTGGTGCATGCTACGCACTGACCAGGTGTGTGCCCGCGTGGTTGGGGTAGGCACAGTTGCATAGCTGCCCCCTGGTGCTTCAGTACCACGGTGCACGCATAGCCCTTGGTACTTCGGAATCTCGGTGCGCAAGGTGCTCACTGCGTACGGCACACGGTGCCCAGCGCTGCAGCATCGGTGCACAGTCACAGCACTGCACGGTACACGTTGCACATGGTGATCGGCAGATTGCAACAATGTCAGTGCACAAGTGCACAGTGCTGCAAGGTACACGGTTCACATAGTGCTTATGGTACCCGGTGCGCTCAGTACGCATAATGCGCACAGTGCACAAGGTGCTAGGTGCTGACTGCTACACTAGTGCAGGGGCATACGGTGCCCTTCGTTACAACCAGTGCAAGCAGTGTTCGGTGCACAGCCGATGCAGAAGAGCAAACCCATGTCAGGCAAGTCGGGGTTCCACCCCTGCATGGCCTACAATGTAAATATCCAGCAGAAGGATAAGCATACCTTTTGTGCATGGTGCTTGGGTGTCCAACATGCCACCTTGACCCTCGAGGGAGGTGGCCTGCAGCATCTGTGCGGCTTTTCAGCCCCGGGTGAAGAAAAATAGGTTGGAGAGGGCCACGAAAGCACGTCCTCGAGGGCTGGACCTTCCATCCTGGAGCCCCAGAGCCCCTCCTCCATGATCTCCCAGCTGCAGTCCCAGCTCCGTTGCAGCCCCAATTGCCACACCCGCTAGCGGGGTTCCCCCCCAGTAGACTCCAAGTTAAGTTCCCGCTGGTGGCTGGGTTGGCTAGAGACCTGGCGTGCCTGAACCCTCAATGCATGACGACAGTGACAGGCTTGCCCCCACCTGGAAGGGTAGCCACACACTCCACTAAAGGGTTGTCTACATCTTGGGCTCTCTTCAGAGGGACCGCGATGTTCGATATTTATACTGCGGCTAGCTGGGCTGCGCCACATACCTTCTGCAGGTTCTACCACCTTAATGAGAGCTCAGCGATACCTACCCAATGGGCAAGCATATCCCATACATAATGTCATTGGTGGTTGTCTTCTCTTTCAGGGAACCAGGGTTACAGAAAGCAACCTAACATTTTGTGACTCAGCGAGCGAACCTTAGTGAATCAAATACTGTAAAGGGTTCACTAGTTTTTAGACATCAATTCAGAGAACAATGGTGCTGTCTTTGTGTTAAAATGTGCTGTACAAATGTAGGACGAGCAGGCATTCTAAATTTGTCTTATGCTTCATAGTACTAATTTATTCCACTGAAAGGATCATCTCATTTGGTACGCTGCAATCAGGATCTTGTTTAGTCCGATTTAGCAGATGATCCGCCTGTGGTGATTATCTTCTGGTACAAGTACTAACTTTAGTCTAAGCCAGTGGACTAAACCTGCTTAATCCGCCAGTTAGATGCATCAAATGGACTAACTTTGAAATGCTGCAATCGACCCTTACTGTTGCAATGCATTCTGAAACCAGGGATAATGTTGCTAGTGCTTTAAGAAGTGCACACATTGATTTTAAATCTGTCCTAAAGGAGAGTAGTGATAATGTTTCTATAACGAGACAATAACATAGATTTAAAAATATCGATAATAATTTCCATATTGAAATTAAGGTATAGATTTTAAATACCGATAATAATTTTTATTAATATATATATATTATATATATATATATATATATATATATATATATATATATATATATATGATATATAATAGATATATATAGACGATTAGATATATATACTTAATAGTATAAAATAAGAGCTTAATACTGCTAAAAATAGAAACTCAGTTTAATCAAGTTAATTTTATATTAAGATACAATAAACCCGATACATACCAATCATTGTCAGCCTCGTAGACAAAGAAACACACACAAGTATTATTTAACTATTTTATTCCATTGATTGTGGTGATATATCTCCACTGCAGAGCAAGCGGGTGTGTAATCCAGCCCTATTATAGACAAGATGTACTTTTTAACATCAAAACAATATAAAAGCATAAAAACACATCTCAAAATAATGCAAATTTCAGCATGACATCATACTTAATACTTATAGAGCAGCTAAGGATTCTATTAACAACCTCGAAGTGAAGTAAGGAAATATTTAGATTTTGAGGTGGAGGATGATCTAATTCTAAAAAACATAACAAGACCTTGTTTTTCTCCATGGATATTTATTTAGCTAAGCACCACTAAGTTAAATTAAGTTATTGTTTTTCATATGGAAATATCTGTTAACTTCTATAGAATAGAATGAGTTACAGGAAAATAATTTCATCTAGGGTTTCTGTGACGTCAGAAATTATGAGAGCGAAGGTCGAGATGAAATTGTTTTCCTGTAACTCACTGAAGAGGACCCATCTATTATTTTTTATAATACACGGACACCCTTGTGATGCAAATATTAAAGAAGACGAGGTTCAGCAGGACATTTCATTTTTTTAAACATAGTGTTTCAGTGCTGTATAGACGTTCTATGTCATTATCTGCTTCTCCAGTTTCTCTTGAGTGCTGTACAGACGTTCTGTGTCATTATCTGCTTCTCCAGTTTCTCTGAGATATGAATGTACCAGCTTTACATCTCATTTTGTTGATCATTAATGAACATTTCTGTACTGTGGGTGTTGTCGAGTGATTGAAAACGAGACATTTTGTGTTTGAGTTGAAAGTGATGGTCTCGAGGAGTCGAATGGGTCAAAGTTCAAGTATATTTTCCTCTAGAGGAATTATCACTTTTGACGTCACTACTGTGGTATTACGCCTTTTTTCAGAATGGCTCAGGATGCAAATATGGCCTTCATCCATGTATTATATATAGAATACTTTAGATTTATAAAAGAAAATAATGTTAATACAATCGTATAAACATTAGTAGAAGCAAGCAAAGACACACAGGTCACAGCATGCCCTAATGTATACGCTTGTATCATAACACAGACAACCATGGAGTCAGATCAAAGAATTGACTGACGATTAGAACAGAAACATTACATTAAATACTATGAATATATTAGCCTTCACACCCCCATTTCTTATACTCTCTTCCAATCAGTATAGATCCACCCTGCTATCACATACCTCCTGGTAAGGGGGGAAACTCGCCCAAATCTATAACATATTCTATAATGCATCACATTTAAACATTTTACAGACTGTCTTAACCTAATCTGTTTGAAACTGATTCAAGCTAGCCCTTTGTTTGTGGTGTTCTGTTTTCACACTGTGTCTCCACTCCTCCACACATCTTGATTAGACACCTGCTAACTTTCTCTGCATCAAAATATGACTCATACAAATATTACAACTTTATATTAGAACTTTAATATATATATTATATATAATATATATATATATATATATATATATATATATATATATATATATATATATATTATATATATATATATATATATATATCAGCTCAAAGAGTATACAGAATAATTATATTGTAATTGTGTGATTACATTTTTCTTTTCTATTGCTAGTGCTTAGAGAAAGAAAATGAATAGTAAATCCTTGGTTAACTCACCTTTAAACCAGGGATAATGTAGCTAATAAAAATCCTAACATTACCCTCTATAAAGCTCTTAGGTGCCACACAGCCAATCAGGAAACAGAATGGACAACAAGAACACGCCAACCCCTGCCAACCCCAGTCCCCCATCGAAGGAGCAGAAAGATAAAGCAGAAGCTGGATCTCTAGCAACAACCGCAATAAAAACATCAGCTAGCAACATGGTTACCAAGCCAACCAAACACGAAATGACCAACAGAACCAACTGGCCTAAAACCACTTTGGTCCTGTCTGCCCAAACCACCGGAGGAGTCAAAGCCCTCCAGCCAGGTCAAGGGTTAAAGGTCATCTGCCTCGCCCCAGGTTCCAACCCAAACGATATCTGCAGCTTTTCCAAAAATGGCAAAAACTTTGTCATTTCCAGAATGGTCACACCAAGACTACCCCCACCCCCTTACAACAACACCCCACCTCCCAAATCCCTGCCCCCTCCGATGACATCACCAGCCTTTATGACCTCACCACCCAATTTCAATGGAATCGGAGCCCTTTTAAAACCCCCTTTCTTGAATAGCAACAGTAATACACCGAGTCCATTCCGGTGGTATTTAACCAGACCTCCCTGGCAGCAGAGCAGCCCAGCTGCCAGGCCCCAGCGTGTGTCTGTGCCCCTGCTCCAGCCCCCTGCGCCAGCTTCAGTGCCAGGATTACCAGCGGGGTTGAGGTTTGAGCCTCCTAGTCCCGGCTATTCAAGAGGCGTGTTTGAGAACTTCCGAAAATGGCAGGAGTATAAGGAGCTGGCTAAGCAGCACTACTGCACCTCTCCAGACCTCGAGGCTCTCTCCTGCTTCTTCATGTGAGTAGAACTAAGACATGGCGATATAATCATTCCACAAATCTTACACCTTGCACTAGGCTACTCAAACGGGCAGTTTTAAAAGAAACAACTCTACAATTTTTTTGTTTTGTTTTATCTTGTTTGTCTGAAATAATAATTGCAGCCCAGTGAAGAGTTCTCCTTTTGAGATTGAAGTAGTTGTCACATGTAATTCTTTATTCATCACTAGATAGTGAAACAAAAACAGACCCCATATTTTACATAAACGGCACATTTTCATTTTAGCACATCTGGGACTACACTAGGTTAAAGAAAGTTCTCCATTTTTAGGTCTGATTCTTAAGTTCTCTTGCACTTCCTGGGCCGACAGTGTCTTTTGGGTCATGTTACTGGGGGGAAGCAGCTGATTGGTTAATGGCAGAAAAGACTGGAAGGGTGGGGACAAGTTCACCTACCATGTGACCAGGAAGTCTAGTTCTAGTGAATGGAAGTGCAAGGCAGGTGAGAGTGATGAAGGGTTTTCACTTTACAGGTAGTATAAACAAGGTGTGCAAAATGAAATCATTCTCTCACTTGCGGGTCAATTTATTTCTGTCTTTCATCACATCCTTAAACTTATTTTTAGTTTTTTTTTTTTTTTAAGTTTTGCAAAGGTTGACAGCAATTTCTACTGTTACATTACTAGTATGAGACCCAGTGATAGACAGAACTGGTTTGATTATAAAGACCGCTACACACCAGACGTACAAGCGAAAATGTGCAGCAGTGCAACAGAATGAATAGAGCCTATACTTCAGGGGAGTATCTTTCACACCACAGGAATCCTATCTTTTGCAATTTCTTCATGCGACAGCTAGGGAATTGAAAAATCAGAGAACAGCTTCCATGCACAGTGTCCACTTTGGGCGAGACACTATCCAAAATGACGGAGAAAAAAAATGCTTGCCATGGAAAAAAAAAACAGAGCTTTATGACAAAGATCTTCGGAATTATAAAGATAAAGAGATGAAAGATAATATACGGGAGTTCATTTCAAAGGCGTTGGAAATGCCTGTCTAATGACAACATCATTTCGTGCCATCATTTAAAAATACAGATGACCCCATTTTATACACCTTCTTAATATAATACCCCCTTGTGCAAACATAGGTTCTTTGAGAAATTACCTCTCAATACCCAACATCACCAATAAACATCAAGTGCAACGCTTACTTGATAGCTCTCATCAGTCGATAAGTCATGTCTTTTTTAGATAATACAGCTTCGTTCCAGTTAATGATACAAAACATATTTGAATGGGTATTTGTTTAAATGTAAAGAATGACTAAATGTACAGTATTAAAACACTGCTCTTTAATTCACAGTTTTTTGTTTTTTTCTCACACTCGTAATGTGCTGTGTGACAGAAATAGAATAATTCTTGGTGGTAAATCTCCCTCCTGATCTGTGAGGGCGCTAAGTAACGGGAACAGAGTACCCTGGACTGGTTAGCCTTACAATTCATTCACAGGATTAAAAGGAAGTCAGTCATCTAGAAAGGGAGCAGAGCTTTGGTGCACTTACTCATCAACCCGGAAGGGAAACGATGTGGCAGCCACGGATTGGAGGAGCAGCTGCAATCGTTTATCAAGGGGTCATTAGTGACGGTACAAATAGGGGACGAAGCGACGTGATCTGTTCCTTTGTTGTGGTTAAACCAGGAAGGACCCGTATTGTGCTGTATCATAAGTGTTTGTTCATTTTGTCTAATTGTTACTTGTTATTATTAGATGGCTAACAGGCTCCGGAGCTGTTGCCAGAGGCCAGCACAAACCTGTGACAGCACTACACTTGAAGCAGAATAAATTGTGTTTACACCATGAGCGCTACTTACTGAGGACTGGCGACTGTGTATGAGTTTTGTGTGTGTGTTTTTGAATACTGTGTACGTTGTTTCGGACTGCCCCGTGAATAAACTATACAGTCTACAGATCGAAAAAACTAAGAACAAATGCATTAAAAAACCCAGGTATACCAAACATATCACTAACGGTTATAAAAAAAGTATAGCAATAAGTTGCACTTTACTTAGATGGTACGACTTGGAAGTTGAAGTTACTTTCTTGTTTGTGTTTATGAATTATGGGATGACAGCACTATGATGACATTTCGGCTTGGCGTGCAGTGCCTGTGTCTATATAACAAAGTATACTGGAATCCGTCCTCTTGTCCTCTCAGTCCGGAATAGAAACTGAACTTTTGTGAGGATAAGAGGATGGATTCTGGAACGCGTTCTCTAGCATTTACGCTGCTAAAATATTCTGGAATCCGTCCTCTTGTCCGCTTGTTCTGGAACATTTGTGGTAGTGCAAATGCACCTATTGGGTCTCATCTGTATCAATCACTGCTTTTCCCGTGACTGGTGCGTTTTCAGTATTAGTTCCTTCCTGTGCCCTCTCAAAGTACAGCACTGCAAGGACTGCTCAATTACACTTTCTTCTCTAACAGCTTCAAATAAATTATCAATGAAAAGTCAAACTCACCATATGCATTTTTCATGCTGGAAAATCTGAGACCTACATAATGATAGCAATATATATTAAGTAGGTAAGATTTATTGCAATTATTTTGTTAGTACCGTGGATTTTAAGGCAATTGCTTGTAAAATCTGAATATCTGCACAGCCCTAACAATTCCTCATCCCTCTTCTCTTCAGCCCTGTCCTCCGATCCCTGTGTCTCCTGAAGCCTCAGCTCAGCACAGCACAGCAGGCAAGCCGGGCCGCGCAGGAGTGGAGCCAACTGTCCAACTTCGATCGTATGATATACTACGATATGGCAGCCAAGTCAGCAGCTTTCATATCCTTACACCAAACACTGCTCCTGTCAGCCAATTTCATATCCTTACACCAACCACTGCTCCTGTCAGCTGCACAAGACATCACAATGCATCTCCTTTTATTGAAACATCCTGCCTCCTGTTTGTTGTGCAACAGCAGATTTGCAACTCAATGCCATCATTTTCAGTTTACTATTTGCTTCTGACCAGAGATTTCCAAGCTGAGGAAAATCCAATGAAACAGCTGTCAATCACACCTGATGCTTTCCTATTGCTGACTTTAGATATCTCCACCCAACTCAATCACAGCTGGGCAGAAACGACTGCTAAACTGAAAGGGGTGAAGCCTGTTCTGTGATTAACAAGGTGTTCCAATGAAGAACCACAAGAAATACTGTACAAGGGGAGGGATTTCAATTCAGTGACAAACATTTCCACTATATGTCTTTCTCAGTGTCTTCAATTCAGTGACAAATGTTTCCACTAGAAGTCTTTTTCAGTGTCTACATACTTATATCACTGGGTGATTTATAAAGTCTGAAGGATCTCTTTATAGTCCTATTTGGATGAACGTGTGTCCTGGTTTTTAATCCATGGTGTGTCTGTGTCTCTTATTGTATAAGATGTCATCTCGTGCAGTTTAGGCGAGAGGACCGTGAAGCAAAGCTTCGTGAAATGATGTCTCTTATACAATAAGAACCACACTCCACACAGCATACTGATTTATATTCAACACATGAATAAAAGTTCACAGAAGAAAGACTCCACTGCATGATATAATTTTATAGTGTAAGAATAATAATAAATCTTGTCCCCATTGGAACCTATTAGCAGCAACTACACTTATACTGTCACTCAAAGTGTAGATCTCATAAGAGCATAGGAAACTTTACAAATGAGAGGAGGCCATTCGGCCCATCTTGCTCGTTTGGTTGTTAGTAGCTTATTGATCCTAGAATCACATCAAGCAGCTTCTTGAAGGATCCCAGGGTGTCAGCTTCAACAACATTACTGGGGAGTTGGTTCCAGATTCCCAAGATTCTCTGTTTAAAAAAGTGCCTCTTATTTTCTGTTCTGAATGCCCCTTTATCTAATCTCCACTTGTGACCCCTGGTCTTTGTTTCTTTTTTAAGGTTGAAAAAGTCCTTTGGGTCGACCTTGTCAATACCTTTTAGAATTTTTAAAGCTGGAATCAGATTGCTGCATAGTCTCCTTTGTTCGAGACAGAATTCAAGACATTCTGAGTCAACTCCTAGATCTTTTTCATAGATTCCTTCTTCAATTTCAGTATCTCCCATATGATATTTATAATGCACATTCTTATTGCCTGCGTGCAGTACCTTACACTTTTCTCTATTAAATGTCATTTGCCATGTGTCTGCCCAGTTCTGAATCTTGTCTAGATCATTTTGAATGGCCTTTGCTGCTGCATCGATGTTTGCCACTTCTTTTATTTTTGTGTCGTCTGCAATTTTAACAAGTTTGCTTACTATACCAGAATCTAAATCATTAATGTAGATTAGGAATAGCAGAGGACCTAATACTGATCCCTGTGGTACACCGCTGGTTACCACACTCCATTCTGAGGTTTTTCCTCTAATCAGTACTTTCTGTTTTCTACATGTTAACCACTCCCTAATCCATGTACATGCTTTTCCGTGAATCCCTACTGCATTCAGTTTGAGAATTAATCTTTTATGAGGGACTTTGTCAAAAGCATTCTGGAAATCTAAATAAACCATGTCATATGCTTTGCAATTGTCCATTATCGATGTTGCATCCTCAAAAAAATCAAGCAGATTAGTTAGACAAGATCTCCCTTTCCTAAAACCTTGTTGACTGTCTCCCAGGATACTGTTACCATATAGGTAATTTTCCATTTTGGATCTTATTATAGTTTCCATAAGTTTACATATAATAGAAGTCAGGTGTATTGGTCTGTAGTTAACTGGTTCGGTTTTGTCTCCCTTTTTGTGGATCGGTATTACGTTTGCAATTCTCCAGTCTGTAGGTACAACCCCTGTGTCAAGAGACTGCTGCATGATCTTGGTTATCGGTTTGTAAATTACTTCTTTCATTTCTTTGAGTACTATTGGGAGGATCTTATCCGGCCCAGGGGATTTGTTTATTTTCAGAGCTCCTAGTCCCTTTAACACTTCTGCCTCAGTTATGCTAAAGTTATTTAAATCTGGATAGGAACAGGTCAACATGTGGGGCATGTTGTCCGTATCCTCCTTTAGTACTACATTTAAAAAAAAACAGCCATCCTTTTTCTGTGGATGCTTTCTCTATTTTACTCCAGTCTACTTCTGTTAGTCTCTGTTTCATAGTCTGCCTTTCTAAAATTCTAAACCTTTGCTTTACTCTTTACTTTTTGTGTTTTAAAAAGTGCTTTAAATGAAACCATGTTGCAGTCTTCATTATTTGAAAAGAGTAAATCAAGGCATGCTTTCCCTCTAGTCGGTGCCGACAAATTGCGTTAGAAAGCAGTCATTTGTCATTTCCACCATTTCAGTTTCGTCCGTTGTGCTCCCCACCGGGTTTTCCCATTTTAAATGGGGGAACTTGAAATCCCCCATTAGTAAGGCTTCTCCCTTGCTACATGCATTTCTAATGTTATTGTATAACAGATTATTTTGCTCTGTGTCTGAATTTGGCAGTGTATAGCATACTCCTATTATTATGCTCTTTGAAATTGTGTCCGTTATTCTGACCCATATTGATTTGGCTTTGTTTTCTTTGTCCAGGTTTAACACCTGGGCTTCAAGACTGTTTCTTATGTATAGCGCTACCCCTCCACCTCTTCTGTCCTGCCTGTCTTTCCTATACAGAGTATACTCACTAATATTGTATTCGTCTCCATCACTCTTGGATAACCAAGTTTCTGTAACAGCTATCACATCGTAGTTACTTGTTATGCAGTAGTTTCAAGTTCTAACATTGCACTCGGAATGACAAAGTGTTCGAAACATTTAAACCACAATAAGCTCTATAGAAACAGATTAAATGCATGAATATCCGCTTTTTATCTGCTTCTTATTTCGATTTAATGATTTATAATATGTTTCTAAGTATTTGGTGGCTACCTCCATTCAAGTTGAGGGTTTATCTTCTCTTGCACTCTTGTGTGACAGAAACAGCAAAGAGTGCACAGGAATAAAAACGCACTCTTAACTAAACAGAGGCAGCCACCGAAAGCTTGTAAACATATATTACAGTAATAATGACAGCCATGATGATGTCATCGGTGATGGCGATAACGCTCATAATGACATAGATGAGGGGGGTTGTGACACACTCTGGTCTTGCAGGTTCACTGAATTTGAGCTGGAGGAACAAGGCTTAAAAACATCTCAGCCTCCCACACAGACTCCCAGTACAGTCGGCACTACTGAGAAGGGTGGGGCTGTCAGAGGAGCCAAACCAAGCAAGGCACGAGTCAGGGATAGTGCCGGTAAGTAATGCTACAATATTTAAAAATACTAAAGGAAACAATGACAGACATTTCCACTTTCTCAGTGTCTTCAATTCGATGATAAATGTTATTAGAAGTCTTTGTCAGTGTGAACATGTATTTTTATTGTTCTTCCCAGCCTGTGAGAGGATTCTCTTTCGGTTTCCAGTCCTCACCCCTGTATCTCTAGTCTAGTTGTGGACGATCAGATGCATTCTAAAGCAGTTTATTAACTGGCCACTAGGGGTCAGCACAACAGGAACTAACAGAACAGAGATCTTCAGCAATATCAGTGTCCGATGGTTCCTGGGGCAGAGAAAAAAAAAGACCTCAAGAAAAATAAAAGGTTGCCCAAAAGTCTTTAACAGAATAATGCAGATTCTTCATTTCAACAAGCAGGCAGACATAATGTAATCCTGCTGTGCTGTGCTGTGCTGTGCTGCTGCTCAAAGACCAATTGCCTCCTGTGTCAGACATGCCCTTTTATATCCCTAAGCCCCACCTCCCCAATTGGTTAAAGCCAATGAGCTTCTAGTATAAGCTGCCTCAACCAATATGGCCGACCTCGGGAGACGGCTTCAGTAAATGAGTCTGGAGTGCCCTTCAACAAACAGCCTTTTCACAGAATGAACCCCTTTTTTGCCCAATGCTGGGAAGAAGCAGGCCTGGCAGTCCATTCCAGTGCCTCTGATGTCAGGAGGCTGGAGATATCTAGTTCTTCACTAACTCTGTTTGCAGGCCACGCTTTCGGATAGTGCTGGACTTCCCCGCTCATCCAGTCTGTGTCATTAAGAACCAGCTGCAGAGTAATCTGTTTGTTTATACTACATGTAAAGTTGCAGCTTTCCTATGGTTATATTATTTAGTTTACTATGTTGTTTTTATGATATCCTTTCTCATATCTCTGTCAGTAGTGTAGTCCTAAATCTGAAAGTACCAGAACGGCAATTAAAATATAGATTTTCTTAAACAAAAATTATACAAATTTACATTTTATTTGAACTTGAGGTAACATTTAATAGGTAATGTATGTGTCTCATGTGCGACTTTTATAGGCTACTCCTCCTGGTCAGTGTTGGTGTGGAAATAATGGGTTGTCAGGGAGGAGTTGTCATGGAAATGTGGCTGGAGCCATGAATTGTATAAATAAGGCGATCACGGGTGTTAGATTAGTTAGGATAGGATTGATGTTGGTGTTAGAGGTGGCAGTGCATGTTCTGTGTTACGCGTTGTCCTGTGTTTTTTATGTCAGTGAGTGGTTTGTATAGACCTTTTCTTTTGGCCCTTGTGCTGTTTTATTTGTGTCTAGTGTTTTGTTAATTTATTTATAATTATTAAACATGTGCTTTAGCGCTTCACTGTACTTTCTCTGTCTGAGTCTCACTTCCAGGTAAACAACAGCTGTGCCAGTGATGCTGTACTGTCATACAACCTAACGATTTGCTTTACATACGAGTAGGTGTTAAAACTTTATGCTGATATTGGACTCAGCTCTCGCCAAGATAAGCACTAACTAAAACATTATTTTACTGTAAACTAATGTAATCCATTTGTGTTTCCCTCCATCTGATGATGTAGATAGCCTTCTACCTGGTGTTGAGGGCTGAAGCATAATGCTGGCTCCAAGGATCAACCTATTTTGCCTCCCTGGTCCATCAACACACAAAACCACAACCACAGTGTGGCCGCCCTAGTGCATCAGAATAACAACCATCTGGACTGAGCTGCATATGTCACTTCTCTGGGTCTTCAATGGACACCTTCCATCCTTGGTGTTTCATCGTCTAGCCCACAACACCTTAAGAGGGCTCGACAGTGATTATGGTGTCCCAGCATCACCCCCCTCCGTCCCCCACTCTTCATATGGCATATATTTCTAGAATTGGTGGCAAGCTGTTGGTCATGCTGCGCGTCTTCCAATGCTAAGGCCAAGCATCGCAGCACCCGGTCATGATGCCAAGTAAACTGTCCTTAGCTATGACCCACCTGACATCTTGTCACAATGAGTCTTAATGTAGCTGGTATGAACACAAAGGACACCACTGATCATCTCCTACCCATAGATTAAGATTCTGTGGTAATGGAAGGAAACTGACCCTACTCTCGTCATAGATCTTGCTAGCCGATCTTAAGTTGTTCCACACTTTCCCATCTTGTCCATTCTCCCTGCTTGGCCTGGGAAACTGCCTTTAAGCAACTCATCCTCTCCTGCTTTTGCAGCTCGTTGACTACCAGCTCCCTCCGCTGATCTGGGGCTGCTTTGTACCGTGTAGGAGGAGCTGAACTGAGACCGAGGCCTCCTCTTCCATGCTGTACTTCCCCCATGATATCACTGATACGAAGGGCAGCCTTTGCATCTTCCACATCTTCCTTTGCTATCTACTTTCTTCCAGTTTTCAACACAGGTGCTGCCTCCGTCAGACATTCGTTGTGTGACCCTACCAATGTCATTTCCAATCGAACCTTGGTGCACTTAAACTCCTCGGTTAGAGCTGAGACTGGCAGCTGCAGTATCCCTTTACCATAAAGTCTCACTCTGCTGAGGCAGAGTGGAATTCCCAACTATTTCCTGACGTATGAACTGATTAAAGCTTCCAGCTTCTCAACTGTTGTCAAGGAAACCTCGTACACAGCCAGCGGCCACAGCAGTCTTGGCAGTAGACCAAACTGAAAGCACCAGAGCTTCACTGTCCTTTATTACACTTCGCACTGCTTTATTGTGCTTTATTACACTATCAGTGGGTGCATTTTGAATAAAGTACTTCAAAATCAAATTTCGAATGTCTCCCCCTAGTGGGCAGGCAGACCAATGACACCCTTGTGTGTCTCCTGCAGGTTATGTGCTGAAGAAAACCAACAGGAAGGGATCTAGAGCACCCCCTGGAGTTGAAGCTGCTGCCCAGCCACTGCAGTTACCAGGGCTGCCTGAGGGGGTGGTGGAGCAATACTCGGAGGTCATGGGGTCACTGAGGAAGGGGGAGAATGAAGAAGAGGAGGAGGAGGACCCAGAATTCATCCAATACCTGGATAAGTTGTGTGAGGAAAGCAGATTCATAACCCAGGTAACTTCCAGTGTGTTTCTTAGTGTTCCGTGGCTCCTGTTAATCCAGTTTATAGTGTATTGTATTTCTCGCACTCTCAGCATTGTCAGTCTGTCACACAAAGAGCGCAAGAGAAAGTCCACCAAACACTTAGAAACACGTGTCATTAAATCTAAATAAAAAACAGATGAAAAGCTAATATTAATGTATGTAAACATCTAGAATGCTTTGTCATTGACATTGTGAGTGTGAGACCTACACTCTCAGCAAAATATAGGTGTGGTTGCTGCTAATAAGTTCCAATAAAGTATACATTTTGTTGTATGTACTAAGAGCAAATATGTTAATGAAGAGACCAACTGCCCCCTCCCTGCACCGCCTAGGGCTGTCAAGCCTGCAATGCCCGGTGGGGCCTGTCCCGCATTTGTTGTGTCCAGCGGCTGGAGCCCAAACAAAGGAAACTGTCGGCAACAGAGAGGAGTGTAGAGGTGAGATGACCCCCTCCATCTGCAGTAGTTGCACTGCCAGAGTACACAGCGCCACTGCCGGAGTGTCCTGTGCTGAGGGTAGCAGGACCGCTGCCAGCACCACCACTGCGTCCTGAGTGTCCATCGCCTCTGCCACTGCCCGAGTATCCTGCGCTGAGGGCAGCAGGTTCTCTGGCAGCACCACTACTGCGTCCTAAGTGTCCATCGCCTCTGCCACTGCCCAAGTATCCTGCACTGAGGGCAGCAGGACTGCTGCCAGCGCCACCACCACTTCCAGAGTGTGCTGCACCACTGTCAGCATTGCAGCTGCCAGCATTACCTCTGCCAGCATTGCCATGGTCAGCCTTTCTGCTGCCAGGAGCCACCCTTGGAGCTGTCAGCATTTCTGCTTACAGCTTTGCTGCTGTCAATATTTCCTCTGTCAGAATTGCCCTTACAGAAGGAGCCACCATCACCCAGGCCAGCATTGCTACTGACAACATGACCGCCTGTGGGCTCATTGATACCTCCATTCCTGGCCAAACACCCTGACCAAGACTTTGGGCTTTTAAGGGGGAGGTGGCCTTAAGGCCATGTGTACTACGCATGAGGGGGGATATATGTGATGGGGTACTCTTCATCCTTGCGTGTTCTTTATGTTTTGTGCTATTTTGTATTTTCTAGTATTACTGTTTAGAGGTACTGTTTTTTGTTTGAATGTTGTTTAGTTAATTATTTTACAGTTTGATAGGGTTAAACTTGTGTAGAATGTGACTCATGCAGAGTCTCCAGATTGATTAATTTGTTGCTAATCTGGAGACGGTCACATGTGTAAAATGGCTGAACGAGGTTGGTTGTTCAAAGGCGGAACGAGAGTAAAGAGAGAACTGAAATATCGAGAAATAACAATTGGCACGCGTGCTGGTTATACAACAGCACGATGTTTGTTTCTTTTGTTCCATGTCTGATTTGGTCACCCTGCCGCTTTTGTTTTCAAAAGTGTTTTGCTTGTTTAAATGTTTTATTTTATTATTAAACGTTTCCATCAGCGCTTTCATACCCCAGTACTGTTGTAAAAGAAAAAGCAAATTTTCTGAAATAGAAAAGCTAGAAATGAAATCGCTACAATCTGAGCAAGGTAAAATATGTAGGCTTACACTTATTATTCTGTAGCAGGTGATTGTGGATTGAACCATTCCATGATCGGGAGGGGGGGGGGGGGGGGGGGGGGTTGAACATTATACTTTACAGAGATATTAAAGCTATTCCTGAGTGAAATCTTCATTTTTTGTGACTTTTGTGAATTTGTCGTGTGTAGGGTCTCTTATTGTATAAGATTTCTCACAGTTTTGATTCACAGTCCTCTCAACCAAACTGCACGAGATGACATCTCTTATACAGTAAGAGGCAATGACACACCACGGATTAAGTTATAATTTCATGTCTTCAAATATATCCTCAGGTAGAAGCAGTAATTCACCCAGAGTTTCTAGCAGACCTTGTATCTCCAGCTGAAAGGAGTGATCTGAGTCATCTGCTTCAGGAACTAGAGCTGGAAGAAGGCTTGTCACTTTCACAGGTAGCAAACTACAAGCACTGTTAGCTATGCATTTCAAATATTGTCAGGGTGCTGCATACAACGGTCCCACAGTCATTCTGCACTGGCAAGAAATTTATATTTGGGGTACCGCTGTTCCTGGGACCGCTTATCTACTCAGGGTTACCATGATATTTAGTGATTGGGGGCCTCAGTGGGAAAACAGTGATAAAAACCCCAGCCCAAGTTCCACATTCACAATGGATTTCAGGGTAACTGCACCCACAAGCTTTTTGCATTATCAATGTGAGAGTAAAGGTAACAGACCGAGACTAATTGGATTATTAGTCTTCAGTACCTGTACAAGCGTCACTTGAATTGAAAAAAAAACTAATTGTATCTTGTTAGCAGCAGCAATTAACTCAATTAGACATTTCTTGTTCAACACTTGATCTTTGTTCACACACATTGTTTGGAAAAGGTTGAGAAGTTAGAATGCATTACTCTGGGTTTGCTACTGAATGAATCTCTGTGTGCGGACCCTTCCTTGCAGATCATGCAGAAGCGGATGTGTGAGAAGCCTGAAGCTCAAGCAGAGAGCTGTGTCTCTGCAAACAAGGACCATGATCTCCCATTGACTAGCAGCAGCGTCACCAGGGTCTCCGTGCAGCCTTCATCCGTGCCTGAGACTGCCTTAATAAACTGCACCCCTCCGCCGGCCACAACCGCAGCACTCCACACAGACTGCAAGCCCCAGCATGCACTTTTGTCCCAGCTTCAGAATTCCCCAGAGGCACCTGAAATATCACAATGCAACTCCAACATCCAGCCCTACTCCAACTCCCATGATGCACCCTCACAGAGCAACTCCAGTTCCCAGAATTCATCTGGGGGGATCTTCCGGCTATACACAAAGGCCAAGGATACATTTCAAACCCTCCGTATAGCCTTCAACCTCCAGGATGAACTTCAGCCTGTTCAGTCAAACTCCAACCCCCAAGATGCACCTTTGAATACCCAGGTTTCAGACTCCAACTCCCAGGGTGCATTTCAGGGCCTTGAACTAAGCAGCAACTTCCCAAATGTGCTTCCAATTCCCCAACTGTACCCAGATTCCCAGAATGCACCTGTGGATATTCAGTTAGATGCTAATCCCCATAATGAAACTCAATACACTCAGTTGGACTCCATGTCCCAGAATGCACCTCTAGACACCCAGCTGGACTCAATTTCCCAGAGTGCACCTCATGATATCCAGCTGGACTTGATTTCCCAGAGTGCACCACAAGAGATGCAGTTGGGCTTCAATTCCCAGACTGCACTTTCTACACTCCAGCAAATCTTGTTTGATGAACATCTAACACTCCAGCAAGACTCCAGCTCCCAGGATGTACCTGTAGGCCATCAAAACTCAGAGGATGCACCTCCAACACTTCAGCTAGACTCCATCTCCCTAACCCCCCAGCAAGACCCTGCTTCCCAAGATGCACCACTGGGCCTCCAGTCCAACACTCCACAAAAAGAAGCGACTACACCCAATCTAGAAACCTCCAACTGCCATCATGCCTTGGCTGCGATGCACACCGATGAAGTTGCAGACTCCATCCTGTCAATCCTAAGCTCAACGGAGGTGTCAGCTCTACTGGGGGAAGTCTTGGTGCCCTTCTCACCCGAGCCCACCATCCTCCAACTAATGGAGTCTGTGCTGGTGAACAAAACAATCGACTACACTGACTGCCCCAACATTCTTCTTGGACCCTGTACAAGCATCACCACCCAAGAGACCACACTGATCCCACCCAGCACCTTTGAGATCCAAGCAGACCCTGAGATGGGCTCCACTGAAGCCATGGAGCCTGTCCAACACCCAGAGAGTGACCAAGAAGGGCAGACATCCACACCAAGCCTCGAGGGAGGACTGCAGACCCCATGCGAAGCTCCGCTTGCCTGTCTCCTGACGTCAGAACTGAGTCAGGAATCTGCCCTTTTCCAACCAGATCAAGGTGAACTTGCAACTTCTCTGAAAGGAGAACCAGCTGGAGAACTGAATCATGACGTCAGAGCTTTCAGGAAAAGCCAGACCTTAACTTTAACAGAGCAATCAACCAATGAGTCAACAGCAGATGGAAAGATAGGCGAAAAGGACAGAGATAGAAGCCCTCATGGTGACAGCCCATCCACAGAGTTCATCATTGGCCCACCCAATTCCCTCTGCTCCAGCCCGACTGCCATAGAGCCAAATGCAAACCCTGAAACAGTTCAGAAAGAGCGCTCCCAGGTGTCACAGGACAATCTTGATCTTGCAAACCAAATGGTTTTACTTGCTGCTCCATTTACAGAAGATTTGGCAAAATGTGATAATGTAAACCTTCCTTTGTCCCCAGTCATGGATTCGAACTTGGTACAAGAAAAAGACCACACCGTACTTCAAGTTTGCCGAGACGAAGCTGATCGAAGCTGCACAGATGATCCGGTCTCTCCAAATCTGTCTTTTAAAAACCCCAAAGTGGTCTGCCAAGAAGATTTGCTAAAAAATCCAGACAATTCTAGCATTTCCTCCGATTCCAGTGCTTTGTGTGTCAAAGATCAAAACACATCTCCTTCTGACAACTCCCAGGAAAAGATGGGAAAAGGAGGTGCATATCTGTTTGACCTCAGATACATCTGCACAGATACTGTAGGAAAATATCCAGATTTTTCTATTGTTTTAACTGTAGGAGAGAAACCAGCATCAGACCACGAAATGTCAGAAGATAGGGACCCTTCTGAAGGGAATATGGAAAGAAAGGGTGATATGACCCAAGGTATCCCCGATTCAGACATCCAGGCTAAATCAGAAGCCCAATCTAGTGAAGGACAATCCAAACAGATGGTGTCTGAAGCCCCAGGTGGAAGTCTAGAAGACCAGGAAATCCCAACCCTGGTGGAAGCACGACCGTCTGTGAAGCTTATTGGATGTTGCTGCTGCCGCAAAACAAGAACGACATCTGCTTCTTGTTCTTTAAACAGTTTAGGGCAAGCGTGTCAAAGTGGTACCCTAAATCCAGATCCTTCACTGAGTATCGGGGAAGCCGACCAGCTACCCAACAACATGGGAGCCAAGACAAAATTAAAAAGAGGTCGCCCAAGGAAGCAAGACAAACAATCCAGCCATTCAGATGAGATCCACCATCCTACGCTGCCTGCTGAAGATTCAATTTCAGAACTAACCAGTGAACCACTGCCAAAGAAACTCAAATGGCAAAGACGTGGGAGAAGGAGAAAGAGTCCAAGCCCAGATTTGAGACAGATGAGCGATCTCATTGCTGGGGAGGACAGCATTCAAAGCGGTTTTCCAGAAAATGATTTAGAGGGTGGCCAACTAGAAAGTGATCCAGGGTTATGTGAAGAAAATAGACAGGGTTGTGCAGCAAAGGTCAGCAGTGAAACAGCAGTGTTTGGTGAAGATGTGCCAAGGCATGGTGGGCAGAAAAGTAGGACCAATCTAGTCAAACGGTTAAATAGGCCAGGAAAAGGACAGTGTCTGGGGACAAGAAATTCAGAATCCGTCACAAGCCCAAACACGTTTAAAGCTAATTCCAGTTTGGCTGAAATTCCTTTGCAGAGCAAAGCATCTGGAAGTACAGAAAACGAGGCGACGAGAAGCAATCAAGATGAGGAATCAGACGACGCGCCAGCTCTTTCTGTCTCCAGGTCACAACGTTGCCAGAGTAAACAGAATGATGCAGTTCCTGTTCGTACAAGGATCACCACACAACACCACTGCTCCGATTATGACAGCATCGCAGCACGGACCACCAAACGCAGAAAGAAAAATTAAAAGGAATACAAAAATCAGGAACCAAATTGAGTTTCATTTTTTGAATACTAGCCAAGCTATCATTCATACTAGGCTCATTTATCATTCTTCAGTGCCTTGTAAAATTAATAAATCCCTCTCCTTTTAGAGTTATTTATTGGGTTTCATCATTGGAACACCTGTTAACCACACAACAGGTTTCACCACTTTCAGTTTAGGAGTTGTTTCTGACCAGCTCTGATTGAGTGGGTGGAGATTTTCAAAGCCAACAATACAAAAGCATCAGGTGTGATTGTGTGGCGGATATTTATAACTTAATATTGATTATCTCGGGTAAATTAAATAAACCACATAGGTTAGTATATACACTAATTATAGTATCTCAAAAGAAATTATTATCTAAGTTGTATCAGTTAATGTAAATAAATTAAATTAAAATACCAAGACTAATTTACTTCAATATATACTTTTTTATGCTCAGTGTATATAGCTAATTTAATATTTTTAAAATGTTCCCCATTGACTTAATAGGTGTTATTTCTAGCAATGCTTGATTAACATTCAAGATTTCCATTACATGAGAGTAGATGTTGAACTTCATGCTGATTTGAACTCGGCTCTCGCCAAGATAAGCACCAACTAAGATGTAGCTTTACAGTAAACTAATGTGATCCATCTGCATCTCCATCCATTTGAATTGTTTTCCATCTGATGTAGATATCTTTCTGCCTGGTGTTGATGGTTGAAGTGTAATGCTGGCTCCAGGGATCAGCTCATTTTGCCTCCCCAGCGCATCAGCACACATAACGGCTGCGATGCAGGCTCCGGGAATCAACCCAGTGTGGTCGCCCTAGCGCATCAGCATGACAACCGTCTGGATTGAGCTAAGTAGGGTACATGTCTGGGGTCTTCAGGTGGGCCCCTTCCATCCTCTGTGTTTCGTTGACTAGCCCACAACACCTCAAAAGGGCTCAATAGTGATTTTGGCATACCAGCATCACCCCCTTCATCCCCCACTCAGCTCAGCCCAGCTACTTACCTGTACATCAGCGCTGCTTTCTTTCTATTGTGCTTGAGATCCACATCCAGAATCTTTACATCTCAACCACAGCCAGTTGCTGCTCCTGGATGGAGGAATATTGTCTTTTGTGTGTAATGCTTTGATGGAACTGGTGGCAACTTATTGGTCAGGTTAACGCTTGTCTTCCAATTCTAAGGCCAAACATCTCAGCACCTGGTCATAACACCAAGTAAACCGTCCTTGGCTAAGACCCATCTTACATCCTGTCAAAATGTGCCTTAATGCTGCAGGTGATGAACACATGAGGGATCCTCACCCACCCAGAGGTTTAGGTTCTGTGGTGATGGGAGAACATCATATGCTGATCTGATGAGGAAACTGATCCTGCTCTGTTCCATTGTCCATAGGTCTTTCCAGCCGATCTTGCATTGTTCCACTCTCCCATCACTTCCTTGCTTGGCCTGGGAAATGGCCTTTACACACCTGATCTTCTCCTGCTTTTGCACCTCACTGACTACCAGCTTCCTCTGTTGAGCTGGGGTTGCCTTGTGCCATGTAGGAGGAGCTGAACTGAGACCAAGACCCCCTCTTCCATGCTGAACTTGCCCCATAATATCTCCGATTCGAAGGGCAGCCTTAGCATCTTCCACAGCTTTCTTTGCCGTCCATTTTCTTCCAGTTTTCAACACAGGTGTTGCCTCCCTTACACATTTGTCACGTGAATCTACTAATGTCATTTCCAGTCTGACTTTGCTGCACTTAAACTTCTCGGTTAGAGCAGAGACTGGTAGCTGCAGTATTCCTTTACAATAAAGTCCCACTCTGCTGAGGAAGTGTGGAACTCCCAACCATTTCCTGATGTATGAACTGATTAAAGCTTCTCAACTGTTGTCAAGGAAACCTCGTACACAGTCAGTGGCCATAGCAGTCTTGGCAGTAGACCAAACTGAAAGCACCAGAGTTTCAGTTTGCCTGGTAAAGCGCTGCTGTCCATGCTCTTCAACCCATGCTCTTCAATCTCTTGATGAGATTTTGGGATCAATAAGCTACTAACAACCAAACGAGCAAGATGGGCCGAATGGCCTCCTCTCGTTTGTAAACTTTCTTATGTTCTTATGTTCTTATGTACAAATTAGGTAAGATTGATGGAAAATTTTATTAGATACAATGACTTTAACAGTGATAACTGATATTGCACTGAACTTAAAATGACCTCTCACAATTGGAATGTTGAGATGCATGCTCGTGACATCACTGTGATCAAGCCAACCTGCAGCATGACGACGTAATCCAGGGAGCTGGAGTGCGTCGCCACCACCAGGGTGGAGCTTCGGTGGGCGGAGCCATTTGTCCCCTAATCTTTACCCTCATGAAGCCCGGCATGAAGAAAAGGACCAAGCCAGCACTTGAAGAAACCGCCTGTTAAAAAAATATGATAAAAAAAGCTTTATAATATAAAACCAATGCAGGCAAACTTGATCCAAAGTGGCAGATCAAGCGATGATAAAGACACTTGGGTGCCACTTTGCAGCTGCAAAAGGCCCATATTGCTGTGAAAAAAACATGTTTAGCTGGCGTAAAGTGGGACTTTAGCGGTCACTAAAATGCGGCGTAAGTAAAGAATGGCTTTCATCTGCCATTCTGCACCCACTAGCAAATCAGCACTTTGTAATCATTAATCCATTTAAATTATACTGAAATGTATTCAGCTGAAGAAAAGAGCATGGAATTGGGCGGGCATCTGGAATACTAAGCGGGAGCAAACATAGTAATGAGATGTAAGGATTTTGCTTTGCACTTGAGCAACTCTTTTTGGGAATTCATAAGATGCATGAGAAATTTCAGTTCTCAGCACTGAGACAGCACTTACTCGACTGGTAAATGATGTGTTGTTATCCTCTGACATGGGCACACCTTTGGTTCTTACATTACCAGATTTATGTGCTGCATTCGACATTATCGATCACTCTGTTTTAATTGATCGCCTTAAAAACACGGTGGGATTGTCCGGTAGTGAGTGAGTGCAGGATGTGCCCTATAGTCTGGGCATCGCTGGTTTGAGTCTGGGCTATTCCACAGCTGACCGTGGATGGGAGTTCCCAGGAGGCGGCGCTCAATTGGCTAAGTGTTGCCGGGGGGGGGAGAGGTCTAGGTCGGCCAGGGTGTCCTCGGCTCACTGCGCACCAGCGACCCCTGTAGTCTGGCCGGGCGCCTGCGGGCTTGCCTGTTAGCTGCCGGGGAGCTGCGTTGTCCTCCTATCCTGTAGCTCCTGGGCGGCTGCAAGGTGAATCCGCAGATGTAAAAAAGCGGTCGGCTGACGGTCTTCGTCTTCGCCGCTCCCGTGTCAGTGCAGGGGTGGTAGCGGTGAGCCGAGCCTGATGAATAATTGGCCATTTTTAAAATGTGAGAAAATAAAAATGATTGGCAATGACTAAATTTAAAAATAAATAAATAAATACAAAATACTGTTTTCTTTGTATATTATACCTTTGGGCAACATTATTCATAGACATGGACTTTTTATTGTTATGCTGACGATACTCAGTTATATCTGTCTCTCAAACAGGGTGACATCTTGCCTTAAATATTTTGAATACCTGCTGACATAAGAAATTGGATTCTTAAAAACTTTTGAATGTTAACTCAAATAAAACAGATTCTGGGATCTCAGAAACAGCAAAATAATCTACATCTGTTTGATTCCATCCTTCTCTCCTGAATTTAGAGTGGAAATGAGAAACTCAGGAGTGAGCTTTGACCCAGATCTTTCTTTTGAACCACGCATTAGAAATCTCCTTTTTTCATAAAAGAAGTATTGCCAAATTGAAAAGTATTCTTTCCCGACCAGATGCTGAGAAACTGATGCATGCTTTTATGTATTCTGGGATTGATTACTGTAATACTCTATTCTCTGATACTCATACTCATGCTATTTCTCATCTGCGAATTGTACAAAATGCTGCTGCTAGTTTTAACAGGGACTAAGAGACAAGAACACATTGCCCCTATGCTAGCATCTGGCTTCCTGTCCAGTTTAGGGTAGATTTTAAGGTGCTGCTTTTAACTTATAAGGCTTAAAATTTGTGTAACATTTTTTAATGTTTTTATCCTTGTAAAGCGCTTGCGTCAATCTATAGTGAGTGAAATAGTGAAATATAAAAATAAAGATTGATTGAATTGCTGACCATCCAACACTTTGCTTTTCCTCTCGCAAGGTGCAGTCATTGTAGAAGCGAATAACTGGAGCTGTATAAAACCACACACCTTCAGGGGCCTGTCATTGGCTCTTCCAAATAACTAAATTCAGAGTAAGAACTCTCAGCTCCTCAGAAAACTTTTATTTTATTTTTTGTTTGGTCTGATTTTCGTGCTCCACAAATCTCATACAGCACCTACAGCTCCTACTTCACAAGCCTCTCTCAGGTTGGCATTATTAAACACAGAATCTTTAGGTAGCAAGTCCTTGTTAATTAACGATTTTATTTTGGACTCAAAACTGGATATTTTGACTTTAGTTGAGACTTTGCTGAGACCAGATGGCACTGTACCACTTGTAGAGACTTCTCCATGTGCTTTTTCCTTTCATCAGAAGGCACCGTCAGGGTGGCGGTCTTGCTTCAATTTTCGGTAAAGAGTTTCACCTTTATTTTGAAACTATAGACGGATATTCATTGTTTGAAATTCTATCTTTTGAGGTTAGTGGTCCAACTCCATTTCAGCTTGCAATTATTTACTGGCCTGCTGGTCCCTATTCTCTATTTTGACAGAGTTTAACAAACTTCTATCAAGCCTAGATATCAAGCACGATAGAATTGTGGCCTTGGGTGCTTTTAATGTATATGTTGATGTAGAGCAGCGGTTTTCAAACTGGGGAGCACAACGACTGGAACATACCTGACTGGAAGACCTGACTGGAAAATATCTTTTTCTGACTTGCTGGCTATTGTAAAAGCTCTGCGGTAAATGTCAAATCTTAAACTCTGGGGTAAATGGACAACCCCCTCTTAAATCTGACCAATCCCCATCCACAGAGCCTGTGTCGTTTCAGACCTATTGTAGATCAGCCAGATTGCCCAGCCCGCCTTCATCTGAAAGTGCAGCAGTGGTGGGTTTTAATAGCAAATACATTTTGTTCACAAATAAAATTCAAATAAAAAAGTAGATTTAGATACACCTGCAGTTTATATATAGTGTGGTTTAGATTTTCTGCGTGCAGAACATAGAAAACAGACAAACTAGGGTGTAAAGTTATAAATAAAAAAATTAAGCTGGACAAACATTACAATTACTATTAATAATTACATTAACATTAACACAGACTGGTCACTTATTAAAATGTTGAACTTGTTTACTATTTCTTTATTCTGCTTTTAAATGCGAAAGTAAGGTCTTGAGGAATTTAAACTCTTATTTAGTTGTTTCACAACAAACACTGTAGATGAAACTGATTTTATTATTAATAGTATTGTAGTATTTTTAATACAGTATACCTTTTATTTTACAAACATAAACAAATTGAAATTTCAATGATCGTAGAAGCACTAAGGGAGTTATTACTAGTAAGACCAGACTCTGATATAAAGAAAAGGTATACTGTAATAATAATAGTACAATCAGTTTAATTAAATGGGTTTTTAAATCCTCCACGTCCTTACTTTCTCATTTAAATGAGGAACAAAAAAGAGAATAAGTGACTGTATTGATGTTAATATAGTTACTAATAGTGATTTTAATAAAGTGCATTCTGCTTAAAAAAATATTATAAAATAATATAACTTTATTAAGATTAGTTGCTTATCTAAATGTTCTATCTTTGCCACTGTCCCAGCTGCATTGTATCTTGGTAGAACCTACAGCACGCGCAACGATACAATATTGTAACGCCTGGAGATTTCCATGACTGTCCTGGGGGGTGTTGGTTGGCAGTCTGTCCGGGTTCAGCAATCCTGGACATGCATGTGTACCCCTAGAATACTGTTGGGAGATTGGGGTCCAAATGGCCCGCCTGGGCTTGGTTAGGGCGGATGGACGGCAAGTTTAATGTGAAGAGATAAATAGGAATGCGAGTGAGTGACAGTGAGAACAAGAGGTAGACTGGAATTTAACTCAGAGAGCTGTGTTTTTATTATTTAGTTTTGTTTTGGCCTGGTCCTAATTGCTTATTTGTCCTGTGCTAATCAACTGCTGAATTTGAGCACAAAGCTGCTGCCTGTGTTGGCGCCTGATTTCATTTTACACACAACGTTACAATATGGTGTTTTAGGAAAATCATATTTTTCTAAATATTGTACTGTTTACTAGAAGGCGAGGTAGCAAAAACAAAATCTCGAAAGGAGGGCGCAGCTAAAAAAGTTTGTGAACCCCTGCTCTAGTGCCTGCCCTGTTGGGAGGCCAGATTTCCTTCCTCAACCTGCCACAATATTGTTTAGAGTATGGTGCTCGTATATACAAATGGATGCAAAGTTGGAAGAACGACCTTCAAGTCAACATGAAGTCCAGGAGGGTATTAATGGAGAAATAAGCCTCCCTTGCCTACGGGATTAGCGTCAGGGTGGATTAATGGTAGAGTTGCTTGAAACAGCAGAGCTCCCCCATATGTTAGAGAGCAATTAGGAATGAACATGCAGCTTAATTACTGCCCTGCTGCCCTCTCTATTCATTCACTCCATGGCTTAGGAGTCTGGGACTAATTGTTCTTTTGATTCTGCTGCCTGGGAAGAGATGTGCTAGAACAAAGTCTGATCTGAGTTGATTCTGCTGCCTGCTATTCAATTCTTGTGATCCGCTTAGACTCGAGACGACGGGACATTATGATACTGCGGCCTACCGATCGCTCTCAGCCCTCTGAGAATCTAGAGAAGACTCTCGTCTCTTTTCTACCGACTCTGTCATCTCTCGCTCGATCTCTCCTCTCTCGTCGATCTCCTCTTCAACCGAGACTCTCTCTTTCTCTCTCTCTCTCTCTCTCTCTCTCTCTATCTCTCTCTCTCTCTCTCTCTCCTCTCTCTCTCTAGCTGCACGCTATAAAACTGGGTAGACCTATTGCAGCTACCCAACATGGTGTCTATATAGTGTTTTACATTTTTGAAATTTCTGTGTAAAATTATTAACATCCTTGATTGTGATATTTTCATATTGTTGCTTCCCTATATTTACAATAATAGTAAAAAGATATACATTGTGTTTCTAAAATGTGATATGTTGGTGGAGGGAAGAGGGGGTGCTGGGCTGTGATGATACAGTTCTATAGTTTGTAATCCTGTTTTAAGCCACTGTGAAGATTTGGTGACAGAGCAGAATTTGAAAATTGGATTATGGAACATCACTGGATGTACACTCGTTGTCCCAGAGAGAGAGAGAGAGAGAGAGAGAGAGAGAGAGAGAGGGGGGAGGAGAGAGAGGGGGGGGGGGGGGGGTTGAGGGGGGGAGAGAGAGCTCTCTCCCTTCTCCTTCTGTGTGAGAGACTAGGAGAGTACTCTGAAAGACAGAGAAAGAGAGAGAGAGAGAGACAGAGAGAGAGACTACTGAGAGAGCCACAGAGGTAAGAGAGGAGAGACTGACGAAGCATTGGTGAGAGAGAGTCAGGACACGCCTCTCTACCTCACCAAGACTCAGAGAGAGAGTCTGAGTAGACTGAGATGAGAGGAGAGAGAGGAGAAGAGAGAGAGACAGAGAGAGAGAGAGAGAGAGAGAGAGACAGAGAGAGAGAGAGAGGAGAGAGAGAGAGAGAGAGAGGAGAGAGAGAGAGAGAGAGAGAGAGAGAGAGAGGAGAGAAAGAGAGAGAGAGAGAGAGAGAGAGAGAGAGAGAGAGAGAGAGAGAAACAGAGAGAGAGAGAGACTAGTAGTACTGTGAGGAGAGGAGAGAGGAGAGATGAGAGAGAGAGAGAGAGACAGAGAGAGAGGAGAGACTAAGAGAGAGAGAGAGAGTAACAGCAGTACAGTACAGTGCCGCCATTTTTCTACCCTCATCTCCAGAATGGTTTCACTCACATTTTAAAGGTAAGCTTAATGTAACCATTACAACTCTAATGTTTTAAAACAGATGAAGAGTCAACTAGCTGGATGGAAAAGTGACAGTGACCTCAGAGGCTGCAGTCGAAAAACCACAGCCTTCAGTTTCAAGGCAACTTAAAAAAAAAAAAAATGTATAAAAAATGTGTATAGTGTGTACTAGTAGCGAACCAACAATGTCAATATTTTAATTGTAATCATCCATATGGAAAGAATATTTTCAATATATTATAAATATATACAAGCCTATCCTCGATCCTAATGTGCTTAATAATTACAGGCCTATTTCTAATCTCCCTTTTTTGTCCAAAGTGGTAGAAAGAGTAGTGGCTGAACAATTAAATAGATTTCTTGCTGCACAGAACATTTCTGAGAAATTTCAGTCAGGTTTCATGCCTAATCACAGCACCGAGACGGCACTGATTCGAGTGGGAAATGATATGCTGTTGACCTCTGACATGGGCTTGCCTTCTGTACTTGTTCTACTGGATCCAAGTGCTGCTTTTGACACCATTGATCATTCTGTTTTAATTAATCGCCTTGAACATTTAGTGGGATTGTCAGATACTAACTTGTCCTGGTTCAGATCCTATCTCTCTAATAGGTTCCAGTTTTTGTTAAAGTCGTGGAGGAGACCTCTTTTATGTCAAAGGTTACATGTGGGATTCCTCAGGGTTCAATTCTTGGCCAATCCTGTTCTCTCACTATATGCTACCTTTGGGAAATATCATTTGTAGACACAGAGTTCATTTTCAATGCTATGCTGATGACACTCAGCTTTACCTGCCTCTCAAACAGGAGGGTATCTGCTGCTAATATTTTGAATACCTGCCTTGCTGACATTAAACACTGGATGTTTAAAAACTTTTTAATGCTAAACTCAGACAAAACAGTATTGGTGATAATGAGACCTCAGAAGCAATACAAGAACATAGATTCATCTGATTTTCTACTTGACGGTCTCTGTACAGATTCTAGAGCAGAGATATAAAACCTAGGTGTCATTTTTGATCCAGACCTCTCCTTTGAATCACACATAAAAAATGTTACAAAAATTTCCTTTTTTCATTTAAGAAACATAGCTAGACTGAGAGGTATGTTTTCCAAGCAGAATGCATTGAGATTGATGCATGCTTTTATATCTTCAAGGATCGATTATTGTAACAGCCTTTTTGCCGTTATTAGTAACAATGTTATATCTCGGCTGCAACCTGTACGGAATGCTTCTGCAAGAGTTTTAAGTGGGAGTAAGAAATGAGATCATATCACCCCTGTGCTGACATTCTTGCATTGGCTCCCTGTTCAATTTAGGATAGATTTTAAGGTGCTATTATTAACATATAAGGCTTTAAATGGGTTAGGTCCACCCTATTTAAAGGATCTTTTAAAACCATATGTTCCTAATCATCCACTTCAATCACAGGATGCCAGGTTACTTTCCATACCAAGTATTCAGAAACAAAACAGGTGGTAGATGCTTCAGCTACATTGCACCAAAATTATGGAATGACTTGCCTAGTACTATAAAGGACGCTCGCTAGGTGTTTGACGTCATGACAACTACTTGTTATTGTTTATATTCAAATCCATGATTTATTCTTATATGATGTAATGGTGTTCTATATGTGACATCACTTTTACTTATATCTTTAAATCTATATTAATTATAATTAACATTATTTTACATAAACTTATATTTATATTATCATGCAATGCTGGCTCTGAGGATCAGCCTTGATACGGTCTCCCCAGCGTATCAGCATGCACAACTTTTGAATTCATTTTGTTTATTTAATTATTTTTAACTTTTATATATATATTTATTGGAATTAATTAGTTCATTCTTTGCTGTTGAGTCCCGCTGGTATAATTGTGTTCAGTCTATTTATCCATTTACTTTCTTTTATTCTTCTATATGTCGCATTATCTAATTTTACTTGTTCTAATACTACAAACTTTACATCATTTATGTCATGTCCTTGACTGGTGAAGTGCTGTACTATTGGTTCATTCATTTTTTTATTTCTAATTAATGAAAGGTGGTATTTCTATGTGTGTTTTATTACTGATTATATATATATTTCTATATGTGTTTTATTTGCCGATCATATGTGTATGTGTTTTTTATCATGTAAAGCGCTTTGTGGCAACCCCAGTTAAAAGCTCTATACAGAAATAAAGATTGATTGATTGATTGATTGAATGTATACTGCTTCATATGTTACATATATGCATCACATATCCATATATTGATGTACATCTGTTCTTAATGTGTTTTACATATAAGCAAAACAGGAACATGCATGATCAGAGTTAATGATATCATGCAACTTCATTTTTCTGCCATAAAAAAATAAATGAATATGTGTGCATATAGAATGGTAGAGTAAATAAGGAATACGTTAAACATTTTCACAAAAATGTTGTACAGTTTATATACAAAAATGTGAGTTAATGCACTGATTCGAAATATAAAAATAACGAGAATAAGAATTACAAGATTTTTTCTTTAATATATCTTTTTTAATTGATCAATTTACATTTTTATCATAAGCCATAGATTTTTGTAAATAGCATAAAATTACTTTCTGCTTAAAGCTGCTTTTTACCTGCAAAGTGTATATCAAACACACAGGTAATATAAGATACAAGATAGCTTAGTTACACAAGATACAATTAAAGCTAGCGTAGCACCCATATCATCTCATTTTAACATTTTACCAAGGAACAACCCCTGAATAAATATTTGATTGTCTATCCGTTATTACAAAACACAGGGACATATTTCCAAAGCATTTATTTTTTCATTTAATTCTCTTTATCGCTTTAATTCCTGTACTGGAATTAAGACACTAACAAAAAACCTGCTAAGATTTGGGGATCCATTCTCTTGTGAATGAATTGTATTTATTTTATTTGCCTTCAGCTTAATAATTACTTTCTTGTATCAGTTGTGCCCCTATGAAAGCTACCCCTAGTAAAAGCACAGCCAAGTGTAATAAGTTATCGATCATGAAAGCATGTATCAGATTAAGCTTTGTTGCTCAAATTCAGCTTTTTTTAAAAGCTGAGGAATACTAAATCAAATTAGTACATCTTGCCTTTCACATGGATAACACAGAAATTCCCTTGTGGGAAACTAATTAGGAGCATCTTGTACTGGTCTTCTATTTATGGACATCCTATTTATTACCTTTGAAACATCGATTTGCACTGTTGCATTGTAAACCTGTTCAATCCAATCTCAAATACTCTAATCTAGAGGAATATTTCCAGATTCAATTTAAACTTCATGTTTTTTTTTCCTTACAGGTGATTCCAACCACAATACCTATTTGCTATGAAAGAAATGGGAGCCAGCTTCTGTACTATACTGTAGGTAAAACTGTAGGTTATTGGCTGTCTTTGAGTGAGGATCCCGCGTTCTATTGGGTGTCCCGAGGTATCTGCAATGTCATTGGTTGTTGACGAGACAGTGGGGGACCTCCCAGTGAAAGATGTGGGACTGCAACCCAACATCATCGCCGCAGTTCAAGGTACAAGATTGCAGGAGGCGCTGCACAGTCGCAGCTATGGGGAAATGTGCTTGAGAATGAATTCAATAGTGTTTGTAGTGGCATCCTTTTTAAATCATCAGAATCTTATGATATAGTTTACCACAGCAGGAATGACGTGTCCCTTCAGATGTAATATTAATAGAGAGTCACTCTTGGTTCAATGTTTAACTATGCTGCACTTAAATGACTTAACTGTGTCAACTCATTTTAAGATTTTACAGACTTCAATCATGCCCCCCCCCACATTCCTCTTTGCTCTATGCTAAATAGACTCCATTCTTTCAGCTTATTTCTGTACTTTAGCAGCAGTACCAGCCCCATGCTAATCCCTCCATCACTGTAGCAGCAGTAACGTTAGTTTACCTACCGTAAACCTGGTTCCCTGAAAGAGAAGATGGCCACCAAAACATTGTTATGGGATACACTCCTGCCTATTGGTAGGTGTCACTGAGCTCTTTCTATCAAAGCTGCCGATAGGCCCTCTCCCCTCGGTGACAACCTCGAAGGTACTTAACCGCATTGGAGACTCGCTCTCTTCGTGATGAAACTGTGATGTCGACCCCGTGGTTGGTGGCCATCTTCTCTTTCAGGGAATCAGGTTTACAGTAGGTAAACTAACATTTCCTTTCAATTCAAAGAAGGTCATAAAACATCGTTATGGGAAACGTGTACCAGAGCCGTCGTGAGGGCGAAAAGAATGGCAGCATATGAGGGACGCTAAGTCCTGCCTGACCAAGGCCAGCGGTGTGAGCGTGCAACCTCAAGGTCAATAAGGGATCGAACCTGGAAAAAGTATGTGGGGTAGCCCAGCTCGGGGAGCCACGTCATGCGGTCGAAAGATGGAATGGCGTGGCTCTGCCTGCACTGTCCAGGGGACCTAGTAACCGCTAGTAACCGAGGCAACCTCAGAACTGGGGGCCATTGCAGCCAGGAATTCAGGCTTCTCCTCGACCTTCATATCCAGAGGGAAAGTGGACTCCCCCCACGAGGTGACGATGGAGAGCGCTTCCTCGTCCGAACAAAGTGCCCGGTCAATCCGCTCGCCCTTCTCTCCCACAGAGAGGTAAAGGGGCGGTACAGAGACTGCAACCGGCACAGGGGGTGGGATAGATGCCACATGGGGGCCCACGGCCGGAGCCGGAGGGGCCTGCCTCTCCAAAAACTCCATGATCTGACCAATCTGAGCTTTCATATCCATAATGTCCCATGTTTTTAAAATACAAAAACAGTTAAAATATTACAGGACAGATGGGGGAGAGCACACTATCTATTGATTGTGAGACCTACACCCAAGGGTGAAGGCCACAGCCCGCGTGGATCTCAACCCAACAACGAGGGAAGCCTTGGTGAAGAATATATGGCTGGCCTGGCTGAAGCAGCCACGCTGCGGCTAGTCCTCTGCACAAGCACGGGGATACGCAGCTACCATCAAAACAAGACCCAACCTGCAGCCCACAGGTGGCTGGTGGGCTAACTCGACAACGGGGACAAGGCAAGCCCAGCCCCGTGGAGTAACAATGCTCTCCGAAGGAAGAAAGAGTGAAAAACACACACAATTCATAACAATAATACTTACCATACTAGGTCGGACAGACAGAGAGAAGCAGCCTGACTCAAGCAGGTGCTGATAGTTAGAAACAAAATATAAAGGCTACGAATTTAAAACTACTGATTCCGAGAAAAGCAGCAAAGGCCAGCTTTCACTACGAAGTGCAGGGGAACTTTTTTCTTTTAGAAGAAAAAAGGGCTCAATGCAACACAGAGAGGTCTTATCGTACCAATCTTGAGAAGCGAAAAGAGAGCGAGTCTCCCCTGCGTGATGGCTAAGTACCCTCGGTAGGCGGGTCCAAGGGGGGGTCACCGAGGGGAGAGGGCCTATCGGCAGCTTTGATAGAAAGAGATCCGTGACACCTACCAATAGGCAGGAGTGTATCCCATAACAATGTTTTGGTGGCCATCTTTGAATTGAAAGGGAACAGCCCCATGCTAACCCCTCCATCGCTGCTTCCAGCATCCATCACAGCAGCCAGGTTATTGAAGACCTGCAGACTAAGCATGGGAGACTTCTTATTCAGACTGACTGCACAACATAACAATCTGTTTTTTATTTTTTAGATGCTGTTCACAGTGTAAAAACTTGGAGGAAACCACAGGTTTTAAAAATGAAAGGTAAGTCAAAGAAAGGTGACACTGTAAGAAACAAGTTGACAAATGTTTTGGCTCCGTGTCATCTTCAAGGGACTTCATATTCTTGCATATATCTGGAGAGCATGAAACTTGGTATGAAAATTATTTAGCTCAAGTTATTGAAAATATCAGAGTCTGGTGGTATAAGGGGCTGCCAGTCTGTCTGTACATCTGTCCATCTTTAAGACACACTTACATTTTTCCATTTATCTGTAAAGCCGTTTATTAAATTGTGATTCAACATTTCATTGCTGATTCTTGTTCTCAGTACATTTTTCATCATACTTATGGCTCTGATTTGAATTCACAGCCTGGGCAGGGGGTGTATGTTACTGACATGCTTGTTCCACCCAGAACTGCTCTGTGTAATCTGTGTGCGTGTGTGTGTGTGTGTGTCTGTGTCTGTATAATCTGTGTGTGTGTGTGTGTGTGTGTGTGTGTGTGTGTGTGTGTCTGTGTCTGTATAATGTGTGTGTGTGTGTGTGTGTGTGTGTGTGTGTGTGTGTGTGTGTGTGTCTGTGTGTGTGTGTGTGTGTGTGTGTGTGTGTGTGTATCTTTTACTCAGAGTCGGATGTGAAGGCCCGTCAGCGTGTATCTAAAGTGACCCGCGAGGCCCTGGAGGATCACTTCCTGCGTCAGCATGAGGAGAACCTGCTTCTGAAACAACACATTCGCAGACAAGAGGAGAAAAGCAAGAGGTACCAAAACCTTTAAACATGGCTGCTTCACTCTCAGTTTCTTCTAGTTCTTTAAGTAGTTTGTTTTAAATTAGAGTGCCCAATTATTTTACCCCCAATTTTTTCCCCAATTTAGAATATCCAGTTATGTTTCCTCCCTGCATCAACTCCCCACAACAGCTCAGGTGAACTGAAGGTCAACGGACGTTCTCTAATCCCCAAGCCAATCAGCTCTTAACACCCAGGAGCTCCACAGTGGATGTCAGTGAGCTACCACCCTCTGGAGGACAAAATCAGCCTTGCAGGTATCCTCCTGAGCTCACCAGGTGCCTGGCCAGTAGGGGCCGATGTAGTGCAATGAGGAGAAACAGTCCCTGATGATTTTACTTGTGGGAGCACCAGAGCCAATGTGACTCTCCCTCCGGAAAGCCCATTGAAGACCAGCGCCAGACTCAATCTCGTTAGCAGCACATCACAACGCAACTGTCACTAGGGAAGCTCCCACAGGTGTAGATAATCTTTCCTTTAGTCTCACATTGGTGATGCCAAAAGCCTCTCAGCAGCAAGGCCTGTGGCTACCATGCTGAGATTAAACTGTTTAAAATAAGTTTCAATGATGTGATGAAATACAGAAAAAAACATAAGAACATAAGAACATAAGAAAGTTTACAAACGAGAGGAGGCCATTCGGCCCATTTTGCTCGTTTGGTTGTTAGTAGCTTATTGATCCCAAAATCTCATCAAGCAGCTTCTTGAAGGATCCCAGGGTGTCAGCTTCAACAACATTACTGGGGAGTTGATTCCAGACCCTCACAATTCTCTGTGTAAAAAAGTGTCTCCTGTTCTGAATGCCCCTTTTTCTAAACTCCATTTGTGACCCCTGGTCCTTGTTTCTTTTTTCAGGCTGAAAAAGTCCCTTGGGTCGACACTGTCAATACCTTTTAGAATTTTGAATGCTTGAATTAGGTCGCCACGTAGTCTTCTTTGTTCAAGACTGAACAGATTCAATTCTTTTAGCCTGTCTGCATATGACATGCCTTTTAAGCCCGGAATAATTCTGGTCGCTCTTCTTTGCACTCTTTCTAGAGCAGCAATATCTTTTTTATAGCGAGGTGACCAGAACTGAACACAATATTCAAGATGAGGTCTTATTAATGCATTGTACAGTTTTAACATTACTTCCCTTGATTTAAAATTCGACAATTTTCACAATGTATCCGAGCATCGTTAGCCTTTTTTATAGCTTCCCCACATGGTCTAGATGAAGACATTTCTGAGTCAACAAAAACTCCTAGGTCTTTTTCATAGATTCCTTCTCCAATTTCAGTATCTCCCATATGATATTTATAATGTACATTTTTATTTCCTGCGTGCAGTACCTTACACTTTTCTCTATTAAATGTCATTTGCCATGTGTCTGCCCAGTTCTGAATCTTGTCTAGATCATTTTGAATGACCTTTGCTGCTGCAACACTGTTTGCCACTCCTCCTACTTTTGTGTCGTCTGCAAATTTAACAAGTTTGCTTACTATACAAGAATCTAAATCATTAATGTAGATTAGGAATAGCAGAGGACCTAATACTGATCCCTGTGGTACACCGCTGGTTACCACACTCCATTCTGAGGTTTTTTCCTCTAATCAGTACTTTCTGTTTTCTACATGTTAACCACTCCCTAATCCATGTACATGTGTTTCCTTGAATCCCAACTGCGTTCAGTTTGAGAATTAATCTTTTGTGCGGGACTTTGTCAAAAGCTTTCTGGAAATCTAAATAAACCATGTCATATGCTTTGCAATTATCCATTATCGATGTTGCATCCTCAAAAAAATCAAGCAAGTTAGTTAGACACGATCTCCCTTTCCTAAAACCATGTTGACTGTCTCCCAGTACCCTGTTACCATATAGGTAATTTTCCATTTTGGATCTTATTATAGTTTCCATAAGTTTGCATATAATAGAAGTCAGGCTTACTGGTCTGTAGTTACCTGGTTCAGTTTTGTTTCCCTTTTTGTGGATCGGTATTACGTTTGCAATTTTCCAGTCTGTCGGTACAACCCCTGTGTCAAGAGACTGCTGCATGATCTTGGTTAGCGGTTTGTAAATTACTTCTTTCATTTCTTTGAGTACTACTGGGAGCATCTCATCCGGCCCAGGGGATTTGTTTATTTTAAGAGCTCCTAGTCCCTTTAACACTTCTGCCTCAGTTATGCTAAAGTTATTTAAAACTGGATAGGAACTGGATGACATGTGGGGCATGTTGTCAGTATCTTCCTTTGTAAAAACTTGTGAAAAGTAATCATTTAACATATTTGCTATTTTTTTTTCTTCCTCTACGATTTTGCCATTTGTATCTCTTAAACATTTAATCTCCTCTTTGAATGTTCTCTTGCTGTTGTAATATTGGAAAAACATTTTGGAATTGGTTTTAGCTCCCTTAGCAATGTTTATTTCTATTTCTCTCTTGGCCTTTCTAACTTCCTTTTTTGACTTGCGTTTGCAGTTCTGTGTACTCTTTCTGCGTACTTTCTTTTTGGTCCTTTTTTAATGCTCTGTAAAGTGCCTTTTTTCGCTGAATATTTTTTTTTAATTGATCTATTAAACCATTTTGGCAATTTAGTTTTACATTTAGATTTGTCTACTTTAGGGATGTAATTGTTTTGCGCCTCTAGTACTACATTTTTGAAGAACAACCATCCTTCTTCTGTGGGTGTTTTCTCTATTTTACTCCAATCTACTTCTGTTAGTCTCTGTTTCATACCTTCATAGTTTGCTTTTCTAAAATTGTAAACCTTAGCTTTAGTCTTTACTTTTGGGGATTTAAAAAACACTTCAAATGAGACCATGTTGTGGTCTGAGTTTGCCAGTGGTTCTCTGACCTCTGTTTTAGTTATTCTATCTTCGTTATTTGAAAAGACTAAATCAAGGCATGCCTCCCCTCTAGTCGGTGCCTTGACAAATTGTGTTAGGAAGCAGTCATTTGTCATTTCCACCATTTCTATTTCATCCTTCGCGCTACCCACCGGGTTTTCCCATTTTATTTGGGGGAAGTTGAAATCCCCCATTAGTATGGCTTCTCCTTTGCTACACACATTTCTAATGTCATTGTATAACAGATTATTGTGCTCACCGTCTGAATCTGGCGGTCTATAGCATGCTCCTATTATTATGCCTTTTGAATTTTTGTCTGTTATTCTGACCCATATTGATTCGGTTTTATTTTCTTTGTCCAGGTTTAACCCCTGGGCTTCAAGACTGTTTCTTATGTATAGCGTTACCCCTCCTCCTCTTCTGTCCTGCCTGTCTTTCCTATACAGTGTATACCCACAAATATTATATTCGTCCCCATCACTCTCAGATAACCACGTTTCTGTAACACCTATCACATCATAGTTACCTGTTAGTGCAGTAGCTTCAAGCTCTAGAATTCTCTAGAAAGAAATGGAAACCAAGTACCATGAATAACACGTGTGTAACTAGGGGTAGATCGTCTCGTCGAATAGTCAATGAATTATTATCCTGTATTTGATAATATCTGGTGCTCTATTTGCATGAGTACAGTTTTGTAACACTTTGCTGTTTTATACTGCTTGGAATTTTTTTAACAATTTATGAATGTTCTAAAATGTCATGGATTGCAACCACACTTCTCTCCTTCTAAAACCTTCATAATTACTTCACAATCACGCGTGATTAGTCAACTGCCAGTTTCTTAGGTAGACCATCAGTTTTGTATTCAAATAGTCGACTATTTCATGCTCCCCCTATTCCATGTCCCCCCTATTCCATGCTACCCCTATCTGGTGCTCCCCCTTTTCGGTGCGCCCCCTATTGGTGCAATAATAATCTGTTGTTCTAAACACTTTCCAGTCCCCCTTTAAATCTCTGTAGGCCTATGTAAATATTTGAGTTGCTCTGTACTGCTCCCCTGTTCCAGGATGGCTACAAAGCTGCTACGCCTGTCCAGTGGGGCTGGAATCCCAATCAGGGACTCTGAACTGGAGGATATGGTGGAGGAGCTACAGCACCGTGTCAGTTCACTGGAGCAACAGAGGGAGGCGCTACGCTGCAAGCTGAGTTCGGCCCGCCAGCTGCTGCAGATCCAGGGGGACCGGCAACACTCTCCATACAGTCACGTCCCCTCGCGAATCGACATGGGGCAGAGCAGCACACACAAAGGTCAGGGAGCCACGCTGGGACCCCCGTTGTTTCTAATAAAACAAAATATTATAAATGTTTGTCATGTTATTTTGTTAAAAGAGCTCAAAAAGCATAATGCATTTGCTCCTCTTTGAGTACCAATCATTGCCATTCCTATGACTGGCCTGTTTTCATAAAGGAATGAAGTTGACCAAAAGTGTAGCATTGAAGTGTCTGCAAGGAGTGGTTAATAACAGTTTTTTAAAAAAAAATTCCAGGTCACATAATGTGTGTGTCTTTCATATATGAAAGTGTGATATCTAAGAAATGATATCTAACTCATATTAGTTGAGTGTACTGGAATTATTTTGTTAGCACCATGTACTTTAGTGTTAATAAATGTGTTACATGCCAGTCACAAACCTGTAAGATCCAAATGCTAAATGTGTGTTATAGAAGTAGAACAGGCTCACCAAGAGAAAGACCTTGGTGTTATAATAGACTCATCACTGTCAGCAACCAGTCAGTACAGGGCAAGCAATCAAAAAGGAAAACAGAATTCTGGCTATATGATGCACTGGCGAGACCACAATACACTGTTACACTTAAATACTGATGAATTTAAAAAAAAATGCTACAAATATAGTAAATTCAGTGACAAACAAGTATTTCCAATGTCTTCAATTCAATGAAAAACATTTCCACAGGAAGTCTTTCTCGGTGTCTTCAATGTTGAGACCAGACTAGAATACTGTGTCCACTGTGTTCACCACAATGGACAAAGACATTGTGGCCCTGGAGAGATTCCAATAAGCTGAATAATATAATGGATTAAAGGAATGAGCTGGGCGTTTATTTAGCCTAGAGCAAAGAAGAATTAGGAGGGACTTGATTTAAGTCTTAAAATCCTAATAGGAGTTGACAGACCACAGCCAATACTCTGCCAATACCAGGACCAGAAGACACAGTTGGAAATTAAGTATTGGACAGGGGTAGGTGACATGAGGTTACCTAACCATGTAGTTCATGTGGAATCACTGCGATCTTTTAAAACCTGACTTGACAAGGTGTTGAATCTGTGATATAATGATGGTGTGTGTTCTTTCTCTCAGGTCTGAGAATTCAGGGCCCTAATATGGCGGCCAGGAGGTCGACTCAAACTGCCCCTCCTAGATACAGACCCAACATGCTGGACGAAGCGAGAGCTGAAATCGAAAGACTGTGAGTATCAGCAGTGACAGGATCCCATGGGAACAGCACAGTACGGTGTAGCAAAAGATCCCATTCAAACCGTTTCACTAAAAGAACTTGAAAAAGACTTCTAGTTAAAAGTTTGTCATTGGGTTGAAGTTTCTTGTAGTATTTCTATATTCAGCACGGCTCAGTGTTCAATAGTTATGGATGATATGCGTGCCATAGTGTTTATTATATAGAGTATGATGAGCTCCTTTGACATTTCTTCCCTTCTCTCTCTCTTTCTCCTCCCTCTTTTTTCTGGCAGTTATTCCCAGCTGAGGTTAGTACATTCTCAGCTCATTCACTGTAGAAAAAAAAAAAAAATAGTGCTTTACTGCTTTGGTATCTGCAAACTGTAATAAAGCACAGAGCAAATAAGGAATCAACCCCTTTTCAAGCATAACTGATTTGGTATCCCCCTGGTAAAACACAGCACAGTGTAGTAAAGCACAGAGAAGATAATGAACCAGCCCCCTTCTCAAAGCACAAATTAGATAATGAACCAGCCCCCTTCTCAAAGTGTACTGCTTTGGTATCCCCCTGGTAAAAGCACAGCACAGTGTCGTAAAGCACAGAGAAGATAATGAACCAGCCCCTTCTCAAAGTTTACTGCTTTTACTGTAGTTTTTCTGTTTCGATCTCTGCTGCTGATAGAAATGAACGATCACTTTCAAGTCTGTGACAGTGGCAGGTGGAAATGTGGCACGTTCCTCAAAAGCAGTTTCCTTTTTGAATTCCTCGATACAGAGCCACGATCAACGAGGCCCAGCATTCAAAGATGGCTGAGCTGGAACAGACAGCTCAGCTCCTGAAGGAGACTCTGAGATCCAAGGAGTCTGCAATTGAAGACACGCTGTACCAGTTGAGGAACCATCAAGCAGAGGAACACAGGTATGAGCCAGGGGTCCCCCAGAGAGGAATACCCAGACAGGGGTTCCCCAGGGAAGAACATCCAGACAGCGGTCCTCCAGCGAGGAACACCCAGACAGGGGTCCCCCAGTGAGGAACACCCAGACAGGAGTTTCCCAGTGAGGAACACCCAGACAGGGGTCCCCCAGAGAGGAAAACCCAGACAGGGGTCCCCCAGTGAGGAACACCCAGACAAAGAGTAATGTAAGGACTGACTCCAGTGAACTGGCCCCACTGCCTCACCATTCAAAAAACAGATGAACATGTGCTGGTGGGTGAATATTACCAAGTGATTTGTTGTTGGGAATTTAACACACTGAAAGAGATTCAAAGGTATAAAAAATCTAAGTACAATCTTTGATTATAAACATAAAGATAATTTTGTGCGCTGAACACATTTCATAAAGGATGTGTTTAAAGTCCATGACTAATATATTTAACTATAATGTATTTCACCAGAGTAAAACTAGAAAATACACTTTAATTGAGAACAAGTACGTACAGCAACAGCCCAATTATGTAGTTATGGTGTAAGGCCAGGAAAAAAAGCAATTATGGTCAGTCTAAAAGCAAAAGCACAAAATAAATACAAAAACATTGCATTATATTATATTAGAGATCCAAAGTAGCGGATGGAACGATCCCTATTTAAATAAGAGGATCTACTATTTTTTTTTTCGATTTAACCCTAAATTGCTAACGTAAAATTAGTCCCTGGAAAACAAAGCAAAAGCAAAACATAAAAAGCAATCAAACAAATGAAAACAGACTACCGGCACTCTGCCCTGCAAACAAATACTTTGATGCCTTTTGGTTTAAACTGGTCATGTGACTCCACATGCCAGACCCCTTTCACTTAAATGATGTATTTTTAAAACATGGATTAACGATAATATAATGTTATTTGATGGGAACAATTATGCACATTTATAAACTGAGATTTAAGAATGAATGAAAATAACAAGCAGTAGAAAATAATAAATCAGTTATCGAACTAACGACAAGCAAAATGACAGCTCAGACATGGCTTATGTCCCCCTCAATTCAGGATGTCCCAACAAACAATGCGCCTAGGAAAGCTTCTCACATCAACCTGTGTCGAGTTTTATTTTTATACATTAACAGTACATACAAATGCCCAGGCTGTGAAAGGCTTCATTCAAATCCCATCTGTGTGTGTTTCTCCAAGAAGTGGTTAATCTTTCAATTTTCACTTTCTTATGCATAATGTAGCCTCACTGCCTGTGGGTCGACCCACTGTAGCATGTACTGCTAACATTGACTTTGACAAGCACAAGAACTTATACATTGAAAAAAAAAAAAAAACTGCTGTATTTTCTTACTGCTGCATTTGTATTTTAAACTTGGAAGAAGTTTTTTAAAAAGGTCTACAGTTTGCTTTTGGAAACACAATGTTATTTGTGCCACATTGTATTCTTTAAGTAATATTTTAAGTACTGTATGTGCATTTTGACTTCGTTGTTTTTTTCTTTCTTTTTATTAATAGTAAAGGCACCTCTATTGATTTTTAGGACAGTGTTTCAGATGTAGAAATAAAGACAACTACAAGCTGTTGGTGTAACAGCCGGGGTCAAAGATACAATAACACAGTGTGCTTTAACAATGAGCCACAAGATGGCGCAAACCTGCAGTGTAACATCCATAACATCTCCCTTTTTTAATAAACAAAACCTGCAACTTGAATTGCATTTAAATTGGAAATTTTGAAACCGTTAAAGCAACTGTCTTTCTTTACATCGTGCTGTATGATCAGTACCTAGAGCAGCAGTCCGATACAGACCCCACTGAACTGTTGTTAATGAAGCAGCTATGTGATCGTGCAATGACCAAGAGGTCCTCTAATCTAAAGCAATTTAATTACCAGATTACTTCCAGTCCTTATAAACGTGAGTATGGTTATACCACTGTAGGCTATATTCTATTGCAATTTTGTTAGCACTGTGCCTACTTTAAACTTTATTATTACTGTATTAAAAGCCTGTATTGTTTTCTAAAATATATATTTTTTTGTATACCGGTATGATCTAAATGTTTCATGTTTTATTCCTTTGCAAACTGGATTAAAGCAGATTGGATAAACGGGGTTCTACTGTATAGAGAAAAAGTGAAACTTAAAAGTGAAACCAAATGGAATGTTATAGCAATGCTCATTATATTTCAAACTGCTATGTGCAGGTTGTTTTTTTTTTGTTTGTTTTTTTGTGCTGCTTTTTCGACTAGATGATCTACCGAATTCTTCTGATGAGCTGCAGAGATTCTTTTGAGAGGATAAGATTTAACTCATAGTTTGAGAGAAAATAAATAAAACTACCCAGGTAGAACTTAAACTAACAGAGAACCATCCTAGGACAAATTCCTAAAAGGAAAAGAATCCTGTAGATTCTTATTTCTTTCATTATTTTTTTTAGCATTTAGATATGCTAATGAGGTTGCAACCGATGTGCAATTGGTGATTCATTTTTCTGTTTTAGTTTTTTTCTTGTGGGGAATACAAACTGTAAAAATAAATTTGCCAGCTATTACAACATACATTTGTAACTTACTGAGTGATTATTAATCTTAGTGTTAAGAATTGTCATTCCTCTTATTTCAGGCCTTATCAAGATTTGTGCTCAATGTCACAGGAAGTGGTATACCTATAAATTACAGGTGTTGCAACATGATACATACATTTTGCTTCAGAAAGCCCTCTTATCCCAAACAATCAGTGAATACATGTCAAACTTCACATTTTAATCACATCTGACTATCAAATAAGTGTTTAACTCCAGCTGGGTGAAGACGGGCCCTTCTTAATAATCTTGAGATAAGCAGCAAAACTCTAGTGCCTGTAATGCTGTAATTGGAAAGGTAATAATACAGCTGGAGAAACATCATGTTCCTTTATCTGGAATTCTAGTATTCTCCTGCTTTGTCAGGGTTCTAGCACCATAACATGTGAACAACAATTTTGAAATTTTTTTGTTTGTTTGTTTGTTTTTTTTTTTTTTAAAGATATAATCAAACTTGTTTTATTGAGGACAGAATGTTACTTTGATATTTGTACTCCTAGAATACACTGGAAGACCCCACCGTCCTATGAAAAATGCCTAAACATATTTTCAACACACAGGACTATGCAAAAATGCATTGTAGGTGTGGTTGTGCCTGTGGTTCGAGTGCAGGGTCTCCACAGCTTGCAGTACTGCCTCTCGCTAACCCACTGTCTCCCCCCTCAGGGTGACTATCAGGGAAAATGTGGATCTGATCAGACTGCAGAAACAGCTGTCAGACAAAAGTACTGCCCTGCTGGTAATGCAGGAAAAGTGCAAGACACTGCAGGAGGTCAGTCTGTCAGTCGTGTGTCTGTCTGTCTGTCTGTCTCTGTCTGCACCTGTGTCTGTCTGTCTGCTTCTATTTGTTTGCTAGGATCTGTCTCTGCCGGTGTCTGCCTGTGTGTCTCTATCAGTGCTTGTATGTCTGTATGTCTCTATCAGTGCTTGTATGTCTCTGTCAATATCTGTCAGTGAGTGTTTCTCTGCCTGCCTGTCTCTGTCTGCATTTTGTGTGGATGTATCACAGGTGTTTCACTTATTTTATGCTTTCTGTTCTAACAGGTATATGAAACCCAACTGGAAGAGGTAAATATATTTTAACAGATTAATACAGAGCATACATGTATTTATTCACTGACTGCTTACCAAAATACAAAACACAGGCTGTTTTGGTATTGTTGAATTTGCACATCTGTGTATATGTTAGGACCCCCAACCCAAAATACGCACCCATCTAGATCGAGTTTCGTGGTGGGCTTGTTTTTCGAATGACCCATTGCGATACTGCTACAGTACCACATTAACTGTGCAGTACACAACAGAGTACCATCATAAAATAACACATCAGCAACCTAAATATTCTATATTTGTTTCATTCTAACAAATAATAACATTAATAAAATAATCTGACTAGTGCAACAATTCTACATTGTTGGAATGTATTTTTTATTGCTTTGTCCAGGTTACAATATTTCAATCAATCAACAATCAATCAATGTATTTTATATAGCACCTTTCATGGCAATGCCATCCCAAACCGCTTTACAGGAAGAAAAAATATATAAAGTACAATGTCATAACTCAAATAAAAACAAGATTACAAAAAACTATTTATTGCCAAAAAACAAGCGTTTTTTAGCAGTGCTTTCACAAATAGTGGCAATGAGTCCGAAAGTTTAGGAGCACTAGTGGAGAAACTCCAACTTCCCAGAGTGACACACCTGGTCAAGGGAACAGCCAGCACCTCCCAGATTGACACGCCTGGTCAAGGGAACAGCCAGCGCCTCCCAGACTGACACTCCTGGTCAAGGGAACAGCCAGCACCTCCCAGACTGACACGCCTGGTCAAGGGAACAGCCATAACCTCCCAGTCTGACACACCTGGTCAAGGGAACAGCCATCACCTCCCAGACTGACACGCCTGGTCAAGGGAACAGCCATCACCTCCCAGACTGACACACCTGGTCAAGGGAACAGCCATCACCTCCCAGACTGACACACCTGGTCAAGGGAACAGCCAGCACCTCCCAGAGACTCCTGGTCAAGGGAACAGCCATCACACTGACACACCTGGTCAAGGGAACAGCCAGCACCTCCCAGTGACACACCTGGTCAAGGGAACAGCCAGACTGACACACCTGGTCAAGGGAACAGCCATCACCTCCCAGACTGACACGCCTGGTCAAGGGAACAGCCATCACCTCCCAGACTGACACACCTGGTCAAGGGAACAGCCATCACCTCCCAGACTGACACGCCTGGTCAAGGGAACAGCCAGCAGCTCTGAGACTGAAGAGCACAGATGACCCCTAGGGATGTAGGGATGCAGTTTTAGGGCCAAATATTTAGGGCCAGTTTCCCAGACACTTGAAGCTCAACAGAAGAATCTTACAAATAACCGGATATTTGAATGGTAGCCAATGCAAAGTTTCCAAGCAGATGTAATGTGTTCAGTTTGTTTTGTACTACTCAGTGTTCTTGAAGCAGCATTCTGTGCCAGCTGCACGCTTCAGATTATTTTATTAATGTTATTGTTTGCTAGAATGAAACAAAATGTAGAATATTTAGGTTGCTATTTGATGTGTTATTTTATTCTGTAAAATGGAAATTAGCCCTATTAGAATGATCACTTTTACAAAATCTACCCGGATAAAACAATCTCGGTAGTGACTAACACTTAACTTTCTCCAGTGTGAATGTGTTATTCTCTCAATGAAAACAAAGACTTTGGTAGGCTAATTCGAAGATTGTAGCACGAATCATGTGCAACGTATGCAACCGTTGCTGTCTTCACACAAACTGCAACCATGGTAACAGACGAGAGGCGGTAACAAGATTGAAACAGCGTGCATTGAGAAAACCACAGAAAATATTACTGTATTCAGCATGTAAGCGTATGTTTTGTTTGTTCATTTCTTTACTGTTTTCTTTTAAATATGCAGTTTAAATGTTTCAAAGAACTACTGTATACTGTTTAAAGACGTTAAATTCAATTTGAGCGTTTCTTCATTATTCTAATACAGCAAATTGCCAAACCCTATTATAGTGAACAACTTGATATGCTGATATAACGAACATTTCTCCAAGTCCCACAGGGGTTCGTTATAATGAAGTTAGACTATATATATATATATATATATATATATATATATATATATATATATATATATATATAGTAACGTTATCCTGTCTTGAGGCTCGAAGCAAGAGACGAAAACGGAATTCAGGGGCTAACAAAGTAATTTATTAATTAAACAGGTGTCGTGTTTGGGTCAGGACGACACCACAAAACAGTAAATCTTTCCTCCTGTCTATCCTGCAAAAGCTTGCGCACTCGCTCTCATCAACACACCACAGCCTCTCCCCATCTTGATTCGGCCCCTCCCACTTACACAGAGAAGAGCCTACCACTACTCTCATGGGAGGGGAGGCAAGGTCTCTAGGTCACCCGGTCCGCACCCAACAGCAGCTCACAACACATACACACCCACACTACCGAAACTAGTGGTATGGTCCCTCCCCAAAACAATACAGATAATAACGTGAAGCTACAGGACTAGACGAAACAAGACAAACAAACGAGACAAAAGTCCTGCCAACCAGATCTGACCGGGTCGCTACAGATCGCTACATCATCTCCGCCGTGGTGCGTAACTCACATCCCAGCATAAGTAGGGCCGGCATGCAGGAGGTGGAGTCCTGTACGGCAGATCGACTACTGGTAGGCCTGGAGCTGCTCAATCCAGTGGGCAACCTGTCCCTCTGGCACCCAGAAGGTCATCAACCACTGGATGGCACCGTGGTCGGTCAGGACAGTAAAAGGAAACCCGCAGAGGTAATGGCGGAAGTGGTGAACCGCCTCCACCAGCGCCAGCAGCTCACACCTGGTGACACAGTGTCTGCGCTCTGCTTTGTTGACGGTCCGGCTGTAGAAGGCGACCACCCTCTCACCATTGGGCCCAGACTGCGACAGGGCGGCTCCAATGCCCTCATCACTGGCGTTGGTGACTAGCAGGAAAGGGAGCTTGATGTCAGGGGCCACCAGCATGGGGGACTGACAGGGCATTCTTCAATACATCGAATGCCTCCTGGTGCTCGGGGGTCCACAGAAAGGGTTCGACCTTCTTCAGGAGGCTGTGCAGGGGAGCAGCGATGGTAGCAAAACCCTGCACGAACCTCCTGTAGAAGGAGGCAAGTCCCAGAAAACCTCTCACCTGACAGGGGTTGACGGGGACAGGCCAGTCCCGGACTTGTCTGCCTCCATGCTGATCCCCTCTCCACCCACCCGGTGGCCCAGGAACAAGACCTCCCGCCACATCAAGTGGCACTTCTTGGGGTGCAGCTTCAGTCCTGCCTCATGTCACTCGCTTCAGCAACTCTTGCAGGGAGGTCAGGGTGGTTGTGAAGATCTCCCCATGAACCAGCAGGTCATCGAGATACACAAGACACTCCATGGGGGGCACCCCGGTTAGGACTGTCTCCATTAGCCACTCAAATGTTGCAGGGGCATTGCTGAACACCATTACAATAAACCACCATAGACCGCGGAAGGTGGAGAAGGCGGTCTTGGGGCGTGAAGCAAGGGGAAGAGCCACCTACCAGTATCCACTTGGAACCAGCCACCAGGTCCAGAGACTCATCGATGCGAGGGACGGGGTAGGAATCTTTCACCGTCACATCATTGAGGTGCCTGTAGTCCACACAGAAGCTCCACTTGCCATCTTTCTTGGGCACCATGACCACAGGAGACGTCCAGGGGCTGTCCGAGGCCTAGACGATGTCAGCTTCCTTCCTCTCTTGCAACACCTGTTCTGACATGCTAGTAAGCAAGCGGCAAGGGCGCTGCTTCATTGGACGAGTGTCTCTGGTCTTGATCTGATTCTTGACTAGGTGTGTCCTTCCCATATCCTCAGACGAAGTGGCAAAGCTGTGACGGAATTCGAACAGCAGTTCCCACAGCTGGTTCTGTTGCTCCAGGCAGAGCCCCTCACAGTTCTGGAGCCAGACTGTGGTCACCATGGCCACAGTGGAATCTTCCAAGGGGGTCCCATCGGGGGTGCTCGAGGGCAGTTGGAGAGGGAGGCAAGGGGAGGAAGAGCATTGCAGGCCTTGGCATTGTGCAGGACATCAGACATCTTGATGTGGCGGGAAGTCTTGTTCCTGGGCCACTGGGTGGGTGAAGAGGGGATCAGACAGACAAGCTCGAAGCAGTCCGGGACTGGCCTGTCCGCGTTGTTCTGAACGACGCAGGGTTGTGGCGGGGCCGGTCGCTGGGGTTGCAGTTGTGCCCGGGTGGTCTGGACCTGTTGCGCAGGGAGGTCCTTCCTTCGGTTTGCCTGGCCCAGTGGCTGGTCAGGCCCCTCCAGGTATGATAAGTCCAAACTCGGTCCTCCCATTAAATGTAAAGTCCCAGACGGGAGGTCCAGCAGCCCCCCAGTGTGGCGCAAAAAGTCCAGGCCCAAGATGCAGGGATCCTGGACAGCTGCTATCCAGACAGGGTGGTAGACTGTCTGTCCCGCTACCTCAATGGCCTACCTACTTTTCCCCAACATTGGAGCCACTTCTCTGGTCTTCTCTGGTCACCTTGCTCACCGTCACTGTCGATCCCGTGTCGACAAAGGCCATGCAGGGGACCTCCTCAAGGTGGACCGGAATGTGGCAATAATCCCCGGTTGTGGCCCTTCCCACTACCATGGGAGGCCTGTATCGGTGGTTGGCAGCGGCTTCTGGTGAGAGAGGGGCCCCACTCTCCCAGATGGACTCAGGAACCCCAGTTGATGTTGGTACAGGCAGTTGGTAGAGGACTGGTTGAGGAGCCGGCGTCGTCCTGCTTACACAGGCCCTTGGGAGTTTCCCTGCTGTTGCTGTCTCAGGTGGGTGGCGGTGGTCTTGACAGTCGAGCACTGGTGTTGAAGTTGGCCGGTCTGACTACAGCTCCAACATAGCCACATGTGGGGTTCAGGTGCCCAGGTGGGGGTTGTCAATACAGCCTTGATCAGCAAGATGACCTCTGCAGGCCAGGCACTGCCTCTGCCCGTTCAGCTTGGGCCAAGGCAAGCCTCAAGGAGGTGGGGGCAACGAGCCAGACCTGCTGGCGCAGGGTAGTGGGAGTCAGCCCACGGATAAAGGCCTCCATGGCCAGGTCCTCTTGGGCCGTTGGTAGAAAATTGGGATAACCCCTCCGTGCCAAGTATCCCACATCCACGGTCAGCATGCCTAGCTTCTCCTCTGGCAGGTGGAAGCGGGTGACTAAGCATTGTGTAAGGCAGAAGTGTTAAAGGGACTAGGAGCCCTTAAAATAAACAAATCCCCTGGGCCGGATGAGATCCTCCCAATAGTATTCAAAGAAATGAAAGAAGTTATTTACAATCCGCTAACCAAGATCATGCAGCAGTCTCTTGACACAGGGGTTGTACTGACAGACTGGAAAATTGCTAACGTAATACCGATCCACTAAAAGGGAAACAAAACTGAACCAGGTAACTACCAATAAGCCTGACTTCTATTATATGCAAACTTATGGAAACTATAATAAGATCCAGAATGTAAAAACAGTATCCTGGGAGACAGTCAGCATGGTTTTAGGAAAGGTATAGCGTATCTAACTAACCTACTTGATTTTTTTGAGGATGCAAATAATTGCAAAGCATATGACATGGTTTATTTAGATTTCCAGAAAGCTTTTGACAAAGTCCCGCATAAAAGATTAATTCTCAAACTGAACGCAGTAGGGATTCAAGGAAACACATGGCAAATGACATTTAATAGAGAAAAGTGTAAGGTACTGCACGCAGGAAATAAAAATGTGCATTATAAATATCATATGGGAGATACTGAAATTGAAGAAGGAATCTATGTAAAAGACCTATGAGTTTTTGTTGATTCAGAAATGTCTTGATCTAGACAATGTGGGGAAGCTATAAAAAAGGCCAACAAGATGCTCGGATATATTGTGAAAGTGTTAAATTTAAATCAAGAGAAGTAATGTTAAAACTGTACAATGCACTAGTAAGACCTCATCTTGAATATTGTGTTCAGTTCTGGTCACCTCACTACAAAAAGGATATTGCTGCTCTAGAAAGAGTGCAAAGAAGAGCGACCAGAATTATTCCGGGTTTAAAAGGCATGTCATATGCAGACAGGCTAAAAGAATTGAATCTATTCAGTCTTGAACAAAGAAAAATACACGGCGACCTAATTCAAGCATTCAAAATTCTGAAAGGTATTGACAATGTCTACCCAAGGGCTTTTTTCAACATGAAAAAAGAAACAAGGACCAGGGGTCACAAATGGAGATTTGACAGAGAATTGTGAGGGTCTGGAACCAACACCACAGTAATGTTGTTGAAGCTGACACCCTGGGATCCTTCAAGAAGCTGCTTGATGAGATTCTGGGATCAATAAGCTACTAACAACCAAACGAACAAGATGGGCCGAATGGCCTCCTCTCATTTGTAAACTTGCTTATATTCTTATGTTCTTATGATCTATTGCCGAGGTTGAATTACATGGCTTACATATTCCCTATTCCTGTTAATTGAACAGAATGCTCACAAAGCTTGTTTTTTTGCTATGTTTTGGTTTTCTTTTGTGTTAAGATCTGTTATAAAGGTGAGGAATACAATGTCCAAAGAAGCGAAGAGGCCGTGGCACTATGAGAGGGCGACACTGTCTCTAAAAGCAAATCCTGAATTGGTGAAAAAGGAAGTTGTGCTAAATCATAAATAAATGTATATAACTCTAAGGGATAAAATGATAAGTAAACAGCTGCAGTGAATCGGCTTCCAGTAAAGGAGATCTTATACAGGCATGGGTATGCACGGGATCCACAGTGTCCAAGGAAATGTGGATTGGAGAAAACAGTTTAATAAAGCAATAGGTACATTTTTCACAAATAAACTAACTTAAACATAGTAACTCCTCTTCATAGTCACAGAGGCAGCTGGATACATAAAACTTCAACCCCTTCTCCAACTTGCTTGTTGGTGCTAGATGATGGCTAGAGTCGTTTATTGTTAACGGTGCTAAGTCTTGAAGGCACCGCGTGTCAAATAGTCCATTGTAATACTTCTGGATAAAACTGAACTCGCAAGGCAGAAAATACAAGACTGAAATACCACTGGTAACAACAAACAACACAGAATGTGCGCTCACCGGAAATTGCTATAGCAGCATAGCGTAATGCGGAAGTACAAGGTGCAAGTAACGTATTTGGTGGCTTATTTAATGAAAATCCCTGCATTGAAAGTCTGGTGGTTTGTATCATCGCCTACAACAGATTTAAACACTGACAAGGTCCTGTGCAGTCCTGAGACTCGCCCAGCCTATAGCACTGAATTCAATGGGAAGATTAATTCATTATTTAAACAGGTGCATCTTTGCTTCTATCCTTTACTGAATATCACAGAGTCAGAAAGCCCTGAAACTGAGCCACGATTCTTTACTGGAGAAAGCTGAGGAACTGACAGAGCAGCTCAAAGAAGAAAACCAGAGGAATATGACACTGGAGAGTCAGCTCGAGACTGCCACCATCTCACAGCGAGCATTGGAGGAGGTACTGCAGTCTAGGCGGGGGAGGGTCGAGGTGGAGTGTGATATGGCAATATAATCTCTTGGTGTCTGTGTTAGTTTACTACATTCTTAAAAGTTTAGTTTCATTTAAGCTGCAGACAGACAGAGCCCCACAATCCTGTTAAGTTGGACTCTACAATATAATTACTTCTTGGTGTCTGTGTTTATTTGTTTGTCTGTCTGCCTGTCTGTCTGCAGCTTTAATGAAACTAAACTTTTTTCAGAATGTAGTAAACTAGCACAGACACCAAGAAGGAATTATATTGTAGTGACAAACTGAACAGGATTGTGAGACCCTGTTTCTTTCTGTCTGTCTGTCTGTCTGTCTGTAGCTTTAATTAAACTAAACTAAGCTTGTATTTTTCAGAGGCTCACAAATTAATAAACTCCTCCCCTTGTTAATCACAGAACAGGTTTCATCACTTTCATTTTAGCAGTCCTTTCTGCCCAGCTGTGATTGAGTTGGGTGGAGATATCTAAAGTCAGCAATAGGAACGCGTCAGGTGTTGGATTTTCCTCAGCTTGGAAATCTCTGGTCAGAAACAAATAATAAACTGAAAATGGTGGTACTGAGTAGCAAAGCCCCAGCAACCAGGTGCACAATGAACAGCATTCATGAGGTTTCAATAAAGAACTCCAGTCAGATACTCTAAAAGGGGATTTATTATATTGTGAGCCACTGAGAAGCAACTGTGGAAGAGGAGCATTGTCCCGTACTGTGCCTGTACTCTGTATTAGTTTCAGGACAGAATCACTGACCTGGAGAATGAGAAGTCTCTGCTTAAACAAGACTATGACAAGCTGCTGGAAAGGTGAGTTGGTGTGTGTGTTTATTCAATACAGGAATTGGAATTGTAGAAATTAAACAAAATAGTTCCAGAAATCCCATTAGCAAAATAGCTGTCCAAGAAACACATGCAGGAAGTGGGGACAATATCACCCTCCCAGGTGACCCAGGAAGTGCAACACTATCTGAAGCAAGGCTTGCAAACAGACCTTTCTTTGACCCCACATAGTACCAGTTATAATGTTTTAACATGAAAATGTTTGCTAAAACATGTCTTTCTTTCAAATCTGCACATTTTAGACCTATTTTGCTAATGGTGTTATCTCTTGAATGAGCTGTTCTGTGCTATTATTAATAAAAAACATACAATTTCCTTGTATTTACGTTTGGTGTCTAATCCTTGATGAACGGATGTATTGTTATTGCATTTGTAGTTAAACTGCCACCAAAATTCATTATAAATAAAATATCGTATTGGTAACTTACCATTAGGGTTAATTGCTGTCAGAAGACAGTTGCTGCAAGTCTTCAGCTATCTGTCTGTAAAGTACTCTAATGAATGCTTTGTGGATGTCTGTAACTCAAGCTACAATGGGAACACATTCTTAAACATGAACGGGTCTGATCTGAGCTGCTGTGTAGTTTGGGCCGGTAAAGCTTCCCGTTCTTCAGCTGCTCTGATTTTGTTCTGCTATCCCTGCCTAGCGCTCTTGACCTGGACACTGAGAGGAGCTGGCGGGAGAGGGAGGCTGCTCTGAGGAAGGAGGTGTGCAGACTGGAGGACGCTCTCCACACCGAGCTGTCAGAGAAAAGACAGGCCCTGGAGCAGAGGGAGCGCGAGAGAGGTGAGGGGGGCATACACTGACACAATCATTCCATACATCTTCAGAGGGAGTGTGAGAGAGGTGATGGGGACATACACTCACAGTTATTCCATACATCTTACCTGGGGTGCACCTCCATCAGATGCACAGGTCTCTACAGATTCAAAAGAAATAAATGTTAGATAACACATATTTTTTGCTTTTTTTATTGTGCAATGTGATACTGCATTAGATAAAAGAAAGTTCTCCATTTGCTTGCCTTTCCATCCAGGAAATCTGTTACGGTTGCCCTTCCTACTTGTTACTGATTGAAAGCATGTCTGTCAATAGGAGAAGCAGTTTGGTTGGTTATTGACCAAAAAAGGCCCTTTCTTTCTTTCTTTCTTTCTTTCTTTCTTTCTTTCTTTCTTTCTTTCTTTCTTTCTTTCTTTCTTTCTTTCAATGTAATGTGAACCAAGCAGACAGGGGATATGATAGGATGCCATACTGTATAAAAGTTCAGTTTGAGCTCAAAAGGAAAAAAACAACAAATATAAACTTTCTTTCTTCTCTTCTCAAGGGAAGTAGTGTTAAAACTGTACAATGCACTAGTAAGACCTCATCTTGAATATTGTGTTCAGTTCTGGTCACCTCGCTATAAAAAAGATATTACTGCTCTAGAAAGAGTGCAAAGAAGAGCGACCAGAATTATTCCGGGCTTAAAAGGCATGTCATATGCAGACAGGCTAAAATAATTGAATCTGTTCAGTCTTGAACAAAGAAGACTACGTGGCGACCTAATTCAAGCATTCAGAATTCTAAAAGGTATTGACAGTGTCGACCCAAGGGACTTTTTCAGCCTGAAAAAAGAAACAAGGACCAGGGGTCACAAATGGAGTTTAGACAAAGGGGCATTCAGAACAGAAAATAGGAGACACTTTTTTACACAGAGAATTTTGAGGGTCTGGAATCAACTCCCCAGTAATGTTGTTGAAGCTGACACCCTGGGATCCTTCAAGAAGCTGCTTGATGAGATTTTGGGATCAATAAGCTACTAACAACCAAACGAGCAAGATGGGCCGAATGGCCTCTTCTCTTTTGTAAACTTTTTTTATGTTCTTCTTATGTTCTTTCTTTCAGAGATCAGTGAATCATTGCGAGAGAGACACTTGTCACTAGAACAGGAAATCCTGAGGCAGAGAAAGGAAATGACATCACTGCAGCTGAAACTGGACTTCATTACTAAGGTTGGCATCTCTTCACCATGCTGGCAGACAATGTGTAACTACTCCAATAATACTGACTACAAACATCTCTTCACCATGCTGGTAGACAATGTGTATCTACTCCAATAATACTGACTACAAACATCTCTTCACCATGCTGGCAGACAATGTGTATCTACTCCAATAATACTGACTACAATCATATATTTTCTTTGATAAAACCAGAGTTTGTGAGTAGTAAGCTGTTATTCAAACAGTAGTCAGTACCAATTACACATCCTAACCATTGTGCAAGAGATAAAGCAAAGCCTGCTTTAGTGAACAAAACAATTCAGAATTAACAATCACAGCCACATATGCCCTAACAAGCAAAGTCCATAAATGGAACCCCTTAGTTTACTCACAGTCCCTTTGATTCCAAGAGACTTCCTATAAATCTTTAACAACAATTCCAAATTGAAGGCCAATGAAAAAGGTCTCCAGAACTGCATTCCAAGCAATTGAACTCAACAGGTGCATCTTCGCTCACTACTCTGCAGCAAGACAAAGTTCATCAAAATGTAACACAGACGTCCTCAAAATGCAAATCCTCATAAAGGGGAATATCTCCACTTAAGATAGGATTCACCAAAAGGGTTCAGTCTGGAATGAACTCCATTTAGTGGTTTGGTTTTGCCGGGATAAAGAGCAGCCCTACTCCAAGGCATGTCTGTGCTGAACCATCCTCCCGAGTGACACTGAGGCTTCAGTTTATATCAGCTGTGTGTGTTAACCTTGTTAAGGAAACCTGATTCAATTAACTATTGGAATGGCAGAAGTCATACATTACCCAGTCTGTTATATGGTTACTGTATGAAGACTGGTTTCATCTATCTTGTAGCTTCCTGAGACCCTTTGGTCCTTCACAAAAATAATTTATTTTAACAAATTATTTCCATTGTGTTTATTTTTTATTTGAGCTTTTCTCTTCACTTGTTTTGTTTGGGTTGTACAATGGCCCCTGACATTGCAAATTTATATGCTGGTAATTCTGAGAATCAGTTTATGTTGAATTCCAACAAAAATGGTTTATTTCTAAAATATTGATCTGTACAGGTGTATTGATCTGGTACAGGTATATTGATCTGTACAGGTGTATTGATCTGGTACAGGTATATTGATCTGTACAGGTATATTGATCTGTACAGGTGATCTGTACAGGTATATTGATCTGTACAGGTATATTGATCTGTACAGGTATATTGATCTGTACAGGTATATTGATGATTTTGATATGGAAAGGGACTAAATAGAACTGAAGGAATTTCACCACATTCTCAATTAGTGGAGTTCCCATAAGGAATTCACCCTTGAACACAACAACACAGAGACCAATTTTTTGGACATTAAAATATCTAAAAGTGATTTGGGTGTTTAGATGATGATAAACAGAAAAATAACTCACAGAAATACTTTTCTTCTGTCATCCAGTTTCCAACCTAAGATGTTGAAGGATAATTTACCTGTAAACCAATTCTGTAGACTCTAGCGCCTCTGCTCCAGTGAAGAAGAATATATAGATAAAGTGCAGGCAAGGGTTACAGAGTGTGTTATGGGTTATAGAGAGGGGTTATGGAAAAGTTTATAGAGAGCGATTATGGAAAATGTTATAGAGAAGGGTTATGGAAAAGGGATATAGAGAAAGGTTATGGAAAAGGGTTTATAGAGAGGGGTTATGGAAGAGGGTTTATAGAGAGGGGTTATGGAAATGGAATTGTTGAAAAAGCTTTGAAGAGGCCACTGTATGCACAGAGAGAACATTTACACAGCCGAAAAACAAAACAAAAGAAAAAAATGTAGTTTGTTTTCTCAAATACTCAAGTTTATTGTATAAAATCAGACATATTATTCAGACACTGGCGTGTTTTATGTTGCACACTATTTTCCAGGTTCATCCAATTTTTGCATTTAGATGTAATAAAAACATTAAAGATTTTGTAGTTCATGCAGTGCACGAAAAAGCTTTAGAGGTGGCTCAGCTGACAAATGACTCTTGAGAAGGGAAACTTTTTGGATATATTTTTTTAATTCTGTTGCACGACATTAATTAAAACTTTAACTATGGCACTTTTTTTGTAGCAAGTTTGTATGTACACACAGTGGCTCTAAAAAGTATTCACCCCCCCCTTGGACTTTTCCACATTTTATTGTGTTACAACATGGAATCAAAATGGATTTAATTAGGAGTTTTTGCCACTGATCAACACAAGTCCATAATGTCAAAGTGAAAAATAAAATCTACAAATTGTTCTAAATTAATTACAAATACAAAACAGAAAATAATTGATTGTATAAGAATTCAACCTCTTGAGTCAATATTTGGTAGAGGCACCTTTGGCAGCTGTATGTTTGGGGTTATTGTCCAGCTGGAAGATGAATCTTCTCCCAAGTCTCTGGTCTCTTATAGACTTCAGCAGGCTTTCCTCCAGGATTTCTCTGTACTTTGCTACATCCATTTTGCCCTCTATCTTCACAAGCTTTCCAGGCCCTGACGCAGAGAAGCATTCCCATTCTTTTTGCCACTCTCCCATAAAGGCCAGTTTTGTGAAGCACCTGGGCTATTGTTGCTGTATGCACAGTGTCTCACAGTGGAAGAGGCCTCTTGGTGGCCTCTTTGACTAGTGCCCTTCTCGCCCGGATTCTCAGCTTTTCTTAATAATGGACTTTACTGTGCTCCAGGGGATATTCAATGCCTTGGAAATGTTCTTATATCCTACCCCTGATTGGTGCTTTTGAAGAACCTTATTCCAGATTTGCTTTGAATGTTTGTTTGCCTTCATGATGTAGTTTTTGTTAGGAAACGTACTAACCAACTGTGGGACCTCCCAGAGACAGGTATATTTAACCTGAAATCATGTGAAACACTTAATTGCACACAGGTGGACTCCATTCAACTAATTATGTGACTTCTAAAGACAATTGGTTGCACCAGAGCATATTTAGGCATGTCATAGCAAAGGGGGTGAATACTTATGCAATCAATTATTTTCTGTTTTATATTTGTAATTAATTTAGAACAATTTGTAGATTTTTTCACTTTGACATTATGGACTTTTTTGTGTTGATCAGTGGCAAAAACTCCTAATTAAATCCATTTTGATTCCATGTTGTAACACAATAAAATGTGGAAAAGTCCAAGGGGGTGAATGCTTTTGAGAGCCACTGTAACTCCATTCTTTATACCTCCGTTTATTATTCAAGTTACAGAGTAAAAAGAAAAAAGTAACTTTTACTCTCCTGTAATATGCAACTCCTGGGTTAAAGACAAGATATTTTAATGGTGAGTATGTTGTGTTGCTTCGAGCGAGACTGATTCAGAATTGCAGCGCAAGCAGGGGGCATGGCTTCTGGATTGCGTGTTCTGTTTGTGTGTGTGTGCAAGTGTTCTGTGATTTGTTGTTTATTTTCTGCTAATGTTCTGTTTAGGGCTGTCAATAAACCACAGTTAACTTCACAGCATACCATAATGAATTCCCTGTGGCACTATTTTAATATGCTCGTGCATGCAACTCAATGAGTGCCAGAAATGTCCAAACCCAATTAAAAAACCCAGAAACAATGGTTAACCTCGAGGTCCAACCAGGGGCATTTACCAACTTTTCTATTTACCACTACATCGCTGCATTATATACAGGTTTGTGTCTGCGGCTGGAGCAAGGCGACAATGGTCAGGGGTTTGAAGATTCATCAAGGGAGAATGAAATGCTTGAGGGAGAAGGGCATTGATCAGTACTTCTTACGAAGTCACTCAAGTCAGTCAAATGAAATCCAGCGGCAGGAAGCAGACCACAGTTCGCAGGATATCAGCACCCCTGTCATAGATGAGAGGAGGACTTGCGTGGATACAACTAGTGATGAACCTAATGATCCTTGTGAACCCGGTCAGATGAACCAGTGTAAGAGAGATAAGAACCTCAATGGGCACAAGCCTGGAGTTAAATGGCCAAGAGCTTGAGAGAAAACTGCATGGGACACAGTAAACATGGATCTCTGTTTTACTTTGGAAAGGTTAAATGGAACAGTTGAAAAGAAGCTGGATACATTTGGGGACATCATCTACGCATATGAGAGGTTTGGAATTGAAAAAAAAGGAATGAAAAAGTACAAACTATTCCTGGAAAGTCTAGACGGCAGCAGGAGATTGAACGCTTAGATAGAGAAAGGAGGCAGTTGAGGAAGCAATGGAGAAGAGCAGAACAAAGTCAGAAGGAGAGAGTCAATCTATTACAAAGGGTCATAAAAGATAAGCTTGCAACATTGCGCAGAGCTGAGCGCCTACGGAAACGTTACAAAAAGAAGGAGCGTGTGAGAACTAACTTTTATAAAGATCCGTTCAAATTTGTAAAGAAGATATTCACCAGCGAGAGAAATGGCACACTAAAATCATCTAAGTTTGAGCTGGAGAGATATTTGGAGGAAACACATACAGATTCAAAAAGGCAGGAGCCTATGTCAATTCCTTCAGATATTCTACCTATCAATCCACCCGAATACCAAATGGAGGACTGTGCACCTAAGTGGAAAGAAGTAGAGCAAGCTGTGAAAAGCAAGGGCTTCATCATCTCCAGGGTCTAATGGAGTTCCATACAGAGTATACAAGAGTGCTTCTGGAGTTCTATGAATCCTGTGGAAATTGATGAAAGTTGCATGGGAAAAACAGGTTGTACCAAGAGCATGGACCCGAGCAGGTGGAGTCTTTATACAAAAAGAAAAGGATTCTACAAGCATCAGTCAGTTTCGGCACCATGACCAGATGCTGTGATGTTTGGCCTTGGCATTGGAAGACAAGTGTAACCTGACCAATAAGTTGCCACCAGTTCTATCAAAGCATTACACACAAAAGACAATATTCCTCCACCCACGAGAGCAACCACCAAGAAAAGGTGTTAAAATCAAGCCTCGCTCAGGACAACTGGAGGCTGCTAAGAGACTGGAAGATGCTGGCAGATGTTGGTCAACGGCTTATTTTTCCACCTGAGATTGCTACCACTAACCTTCGACCAGACATTGTCTTGTGGTCTGGATCAGCAGGCCTTGTTCATCTGATAGTTAACAGTGACATGGGAAGATGCTATGGATGAGGCGTATGAGAGGAAGAAACTTTGATATGCTCAACTAGCTGCTGAAGCGGAACAGCGAGGATGGAGAGTCCGAGTTTACCCAGTGGAGGTGGGTTGTCGAGGATTTGTGGCACACTCTACAACCCGGTTTCTCAGAGACGTCGGGTTCAGTGGCCAAGAGTTGCGTTGCACAGTGAAGAACTTACCTGAAGCAGCAGAAAAGAGCAGCAACTGGCTGTGGTTGAGATGGAAAGATTTTGGATGGGGATCTCAAGCACAATAGAAAGAAAGCAACGCTGATATACAGGTAAGTAAACTGGGCTGAGCTGAGTGGGGGATGGAGGGGGGTGATACTGGGGCACCAGAATCACTGTTGAGCCCTCTTGAGGTGTTGTGGGCTAGTCGATGAAACACAGAGGATGGAAGGTGCCCACTTGAAGACCCCAGAGATGTACCATTCTTAGCGCAATCCAGACGGTTGTCATGCTGATGCGCTTGGGAGACCGCACTGTGGTTGATCCCCGGAGCCAGCATCGCAGCCAGTGTGTGTGCTGATGCGCTGGGGAGGCAAAATAAGCTGATCCCTGGAGCCAGCATTACACTTCAGCAATCAACATCAGACAGAAGGATATCTACATCAACAGATGGAAAGCAACGCAAATGGATGGAGATGCAGATGGATCACATTAGTTTACTGTAAAGCTACGTCTTAGTTGGTGCTTATCTTAGCGAAAGCCGAGTTCAAATCAGCATGAAGTTTAACATCTACTCTCATGTAATGGAAATCATGTACTGTCCAATTCAATTGTGGGACGCTGCCTGCCTGCCTGCCTCCCTGTATGTCTGTCTGCCTGCCTGCCTTAGCATCAAACTGAGCGGGATTGTGGGGCACTGATTGTCTTTCTGTAGCTTTAATGAAATTAAATAGTTTTAGAATGCAGTAAGCTAACAAAGACACCAAGAAGGAAGTCTACTGCAGTGTCAAAGTGAACAGGATTGAGAGTCACTGCAGTTTCAGCTGACTTGTCCGTTTTCTCTTCTCAGGAATGTGACCTGAGTCTAGAAGACCTCAGTGAGACGCTCATGCAAATAAAGGTAAGAAGAGGCAAAAAAAAGCTTCTGAAGGAGTTGTCTTCACTAATATATTCCTCTTGTTGTTAAGAATCACTTTAGAAACATTTTCTCTTTCAGTCGTCACATCCTGGGGACTTTTAAAAAAGTTTACCGCTGTGCCCTAAATAGAGCTCTCAAACATGTCTCTAAGTGCAGCTGGAACACCAGGGTGGAACGGGTCAAATGTACCCCAGAACATTCTGCCCCAGTGGGTGTAAGAATATACAGAATGTCTTATGTATGCATTTTTCTATTTTTATCTATTATTCTTTTTTGTTACAAACGTTATAGCAAATATGTTATTAAAGTAAATAGTTTAAAATTGAATAACTTTGTTTGTTTGTTTTTACGGTCCCTTATCTTTTAATGGTGTTTGCAATCAGTGCCAACACTAGGATTTACTGGGCCCCGAAACTGTCAAAAGCCTCTTCTTTTACCCCCCCCCAAACAAAACATATTGTGACGTTGTTTTACGATGACTGTGAAAAAGACAGTAATCAATCCAGTAACAGTATATCCAGCCATTTTAATAAATCAAATATGTAACAAGATTCATTCATTTGATTAATATCTCGATTTAGTTAATATTGAAACATATTAATTGCTTAAAATTAGTCTTAAAAAAGTATTTATCATATCATAGGCATCACTGGATTTTTAAATTCATGTTATCATCGAGCACAAAAGTTTGTATGAAATCGATTCTATAAAAAAACACGCCTGCATCTCAACTTAGTACAAATGTAACTGCAACGCATAAACGAGAACAGCATTCTACGAATACATGACAAATTAATATCCCAAAAGCTTGTCATTTTTTTTTTAAATACTGACATATTGCAATCGGTTAATATCACATCTGCCAGCAGAGCAATCACATGACCTTAACACTAGCCCTTTTTCCATCTAACTTTTTAACACACTAAAACTTATGCACACAAGCAAATTCAGACCAAAAAACAGTATGGAAAACATTGGGTTACTTGCCATAACCCTGGTTCCCTGAAAGAGAATACGACCACATTATGTATGGGATATGCCTGCTCATTGGATAGGTATCGCTGAGCTCTCTATACCAGAGCTGCCGAAAGGCCCCTTCCTGGGATGTAAAACTGTCATTCCACGGAAGCCATTTCTCTTTTTGCATCGACCACAGCTGGGACTCCTCTTCTCATCCACCCTGAACTCTCCTGGGGGAGGGGGGGCAATTTGGGATGCGACGGAGGCTGGGGCCGCCATTGCCTGTTTGGTCAAGAGCTCCAGGACCTGGGCCACTTGAGTTTTGAGGTCCATGATGACCCTCGCCTGCTTGGAACACACCACCCTTCTTCCTTGCGGAGATGGGGAGCGACTGCGGGAGGCCTGCGCATCTGGAATGCCCAGCAGGGGGTCCTGGGACAGGTCATGGAGGAGGGGCTCTGGGGCTCCAAGAGCCACCGACAATCCGGCCATAGAGGATGCAGAGCACAACCTCGTGGCCTTCTCCAAACAAGCTTCTTTCACCCAGGGCTGAAAAGCCTCACAGATGCAGCAGGCCACATCCCTCTTGAGGGCCAAGTTAACATGCTGGATGCCCAAGCACCGCTTACAGAGGGTATGTTTATCCTCTTGCGGGATGTTAGCTTTGCCCAGTCAAGTCAATCATTAAGAAGTGGAAGGTATACGGCACCACCGAGAATCTGCTTAGAGCAGGCCGTCCTCCCAAACTGAGCAGCCAGGTAAGAAGTGTACTGGTCAGAGAAGACACCAAGCGGCCAATGACAACTGTGCAAGACCTACAGAGTTCCATGGCTGAGATGGGAGACACTGTCTATGTGTCAACAATAGCTCAGGTGCTCCACAAATCTGGCCTGTATGGAAGAGATGGCAAGAAGGAAGCCATTTCTGAAAAAAAAAAACATTGGAATTTGCAAAAAGGCATTGGCAGACTCTGAAAAGATGTGGCAAAAAATTCTGTGGTCCCATGAAACAAAAATCATATATACTGTATATAGACACACACACACACACACACACACATACATAGTGTACACACACACATACTTTTTTTGTAGAAATTTTACTGAGTAAATTACAAACTTGCCTGATACATGGATGGAAAGAGGGCTGTTGCCAGAGCGCTGGTGTCCAGCCTCCAGAGAGACAATCTGTCATCTCAATTGAGGATTTATGTTTGATTGATCCGACAAAACTACCTTGCTACGGTTTCTTTTTTGAATCCCAGTAGATAATAAGATAGTCATCGTATATATATATATATATATATATATATATATATATATATATATATTTTTTTTTTTACATTTAGTCATTAAAGTGGCCTCAGGGAAAAAAGAACTCAAGGCTGAAAAAAGAACTCAAGTTGAATCCCCCCCTCCGTCATTCTAAGTGGTTACTATGGCAATTACTTAACTAGGAAACACGTATTGACAAGTCTGTGTTAACTTCAGGAGCTGCCCTTCAGTTCTAGCTGCCTGCTATTTATATAATGCCAGCATCATCTAGTAGATAGCTAGTGTACTGCCAGCAAAACAAAATAATCCAAAATATCAAATCACTGGATAGCTCTTACCTCTATAAAGACACTTTGGCTGGTCTAGGCTAGGTTACATATATAAATGAAAGGTAACTAGAAGAGCAGCTCCTGACCTCAGGTGAAAGCACCTTAACACAAACTTAGCAAAAAATGCCTTGAATTAATTGCAATAAGAAGCATTCAGAATGATAGCAAATATTTTGTGAGCTGCTTACACCCACAGTATCTTTCTGAAGATACCTCTCATCAAAGGCACTGTAAAGAAACTGTTTTCGATCACTTAGACATTCCGACTACAGAGAGCTAACGAGCAGCTAGAAGACTCCCTACAGAAAGAGGAGGGTTGTGGGAAGGGGGAGGATCTTTCACGCTCGTTTAGGGAGCTCCAGGCCTCCCATGCAGAGACGATCCTGGAACTGGAGAAAACCAGAAACATGCTGATCCTGCAACACAAGATCAACAAGGACTATCAGGTGCTCACACACACTGTATTAAATATGATGATCAGTGATGTCTGTCTGTTTATGTTCTGTGTGTACGTGTGTCTGTATCTGTCTGTGTGTCTGCGTGTGTGTGTGTCTGTGCTGTGTGTGTCTCTGTGTCTGTATGCGTGTGTGTATGCTTGTGTCTGTGTCTGTCTGTGTATTTGTGTCTCTCTCGTCTGTGTGTGTCTCTGTGTATGCCTCTGTGTGTGTGTGTGTGTGTGTGTGTCTCTTGCTGCGTTTACACTGCCACCTCAGACCTAAGCCGACTCAAACTGATAGCAGAGATTCTTGTCATTTTTCACGTCGCGTTTACACTGCGGTTGTGCCCAAGACGGCTTAGGTCTGAATGTGCGTGCGTACCATCTAAATTACAATGCGTGTTTGGTGATGTCATAACGACCACTGACGGGATGACGACTTTTCACCTTCACTGATCCTACATTTATTTTATTTTTCTCTCTCCTCTCGCTCTACTCCCCTTCCCCCCCCGGAGTTCAGAGAGCTGCAGGCTTTTATGCAGGTGACCATCTCCCGATTAGCAACAAATTAATCACTTAATTAATTTGGGAGATGGCCACCTTCTGCACAAGGTTTTTAATTATTCCTGGCAGAGGACGAGTTGCCAACCTTACCTCTGCCAGAACACACCCAAACAAAACCATAACAAAAACGCAGCTACACTGTCAATACATTTAAAAAATAAATACAAATACACAATAACACTGCTTTCACAGTCATAAGCACAATAAATAAATCATAATAAACAAACAAAATATCACAGGGGCGGAGGGGAGACCCTGTTCTAAAAATAAACAAACAATACTGTACAGGGCTCCTCGCCCTATTACACAGTGTTTGACACAACATAGTGGTTCCTGACCCATTTGTTATGTAAAGGATTTCACCTTCAGTAAGATAAGTAAATTTGCTGTTTATAACTCCAATAATAAAGACGCGTTTGTGTTCAAAATTCAGTGGCTCTCAAAAGTATTCATCCCCCTTTTGACTTTTCCACACTTTATTGTGTTACTTAATTGTGTAATTTAATTTGGAGTTTTTGCAAATTGAAAAATAAAATCTACAAATTTTTCTAAACAAATACAAAACAGAAAATAATTGATTGCATAAGTATTCACCACCTTGAGTCAATATTTGGTATAGACTACTTTGGCAGCAATTACAGCCATGATTCTATTGCACGTCTGGACACTGCAATTTTTGCCCATTCTTCTTTGCAAAATTGCTCAAGCTCCGTCAAGTTGGATCGGGACCTTTGGTGAACAGCAATTTTCAACTTCCAGGCCCTGACGCAGAGAAGCATTCCCATAGCATGATGCTGGCACCACCATGCTTCACGGTAGGGAAGTGGTGTTCTTAGGATGATGTGCGCTTAGCATTGAGGCCAAAAAGCTCTATTTTGGTCTCATCAGACCACAGAATCTTCTTCCACTTGGTCTCAGAATCTCCCACATGCCTTCTGGCAAACTCTAGCTGAGATTTGATGTGATTTTTTTTTCAACAATGGCTTTATTTTTGCCACTCACCCATAAAGGCCAGTTTTGTGAAGCACCCGGGCTATTGTTGACATATGTACAGTGTCTCCCAGCTCAGCCGTGGAAGACTGTATCTCCTTTAGAGTTGCCATAGGCCTCTTGGTGGCCTCCCTGACTAGTGCCCTTCTCGCCCGGATACTCTGTTTTTGAGGACGGCCTGTTCTAGATAGATTCACAGTTGTGCCATATTCTCTCCATTTCTTAATAATGCACTTTACTGTGCTCCAGGGGATAGTCAATGTCTTGGAAATGTTCTTATATCCTAGCCCTGATTGGTGCTTTTGAAGAACCTTGTTCCGGATTTGCTTTGAATGTTCCTTCGTCTTCATGATGTAGTTTTTGTTAGGAAATGTACTAACCAACTGTGGGACCTCCCAGAGACAGGTGTATTTAACCTGAAATCATGTGAAACACCTCAATTGCACACAGGTGGACTCCATTCAACTAATTATGTGACTTCTAAAGACAATCGGTTGCACCAGAGCTTATCTAGGTGTGTCATAGCAAAGGGGGTGAATACTTATGCAAACGATTATTTTCCATTTTATATTTGTAATTAATTTAGAACAATTTGTAGATTTTTTCACTTTGACATTATGGACTTTTTTTTTTATTGATCAGTGGCATTTCTCGGTATATGTATTTATTTTGTGTTTTTGCTTAGTGCACTGTGGATTTGAGTTTATCCCAAAATGCTATAACTGCTCTTCTCTCTTGCTCTCCCCAGTTCACACCGTGGTTGTGAAAAAACTATTCCGTGTTTAAGCTAATCATTGGTACAATCAAAATATTGATTTAAATAACAGTAAAAACAAACAACAAAAAGACTGTGTGTTAAAGTATGTTTGAAACTAAACCAATAATAAGTGGTTTACAATAAAATAACTGGGAAAAACACAATACAGGACAGTTTTGAATATATTTTTTTAAATAATTCTCACCAATATACTCAAATATTACACTTGTGTTTCTTTGACGTCCACTGGCGTCTGCACCTGTTTAACAAAGCAGAAAAGTTATCTGCAGAAGTTTACACAGCCCAATGTGTGGATATTTGGGGTATGTACGCTTTTGACGACAACTTAATAACAAAACGTAGATAGCTACAAATATTCCCTAATATAAACAGTCAATAAATTCAAATATTCAGGATGCTTATGTCTTAAATCGTTCTTCTTTTTGTGACGCTTCAATGGCACTGCTTCCTGTTTAGTTTCCATGGGGGAGGAGCCGAGCGGCCCTCATGTTGTGTGTGAGTCGTCCTAAAGTCGGGTGAGTGTACACTGCCTTTCGGACGGACCTAAGCTGGCTTTAGTCTTTAGTTGCCCGTTTCTAGGACAGCTGAGAGTCGGCTGTGTGCGTTTACACTGCAGAATAAAGACCTTAGACGGCCCAAAGCCATCCTAAAAATGACCATCTGTGTCTTTCTCAGACGGAGCTACAGACAGTGATGAGGAATGCGGAGGCTGACAAGGAGGAGAGTGAGAGGAAGCAGGAGCAGAGCACTCGGCTGCTGGAACTCAGAGAAAAGCGGATCCACACTATGGAGGGTGAGAGCAGACACATACAGACACACCAAGCCTTTCACTGATCTATATCAGCTACAGGAGTTTACAGCTTATTATATTACATTGTCATGTGACCATAGACTACCTACTGGGCAGGGTCAGAAAGAAACAAACTAAAATCCTGGGAATCGAACACGTATCACGAGGAGAGACAAAGTATTAGGCCACGCCCAACTCCCAGATTTCTGTTTATTTGAAACTTGATTAATGTGTACATTGTCACAGTTCTGTGGGGGAAACACAATAATACATTAAAAGGCATGGGAAAAATTAATCAATACAAAGAAATTGTCTTGTTCATCTCAATCCCAAGTATGCCAAGTTGTACTGTGTTCAGTTCTGGTCCCCACAGCACCAAAGGGGTATTGTGGCCCAGGAGGGAGTCCAGGAAAGAGCAACCAGACTAATCCCAGGACTTAAAGACATGAGCTACAAAAATAGGCTGAAAGAACTGAATCTAGTCTAGAACAAAGAACATTTTGAGGTGAAATGGTTGGTCTTTAAAATCTTAAAAGGAGTTTATATAGTTAACCTCAAGCAATACAGAAGCACAGAAACCAGCACAGATTTAAACCAGAGGGTAGGAGACACTTCTCACACAGAAATTGTGAGAGTATGGAAAGGGTGAATCAGATCGCTGTGTAGTCTACTTTGTTCAAGAATAAATTATTTTATCCTGTCTGCATATGACATGCCTTTAAACCAGGAATAATTCTGGTCGCTCTTCTTTGCACTCTTTCTAGGGCAGCAATATCCTTTTTGTAGCGAGGTGACCAGAACTGCACACAATATTCAAGATGAGGTCATACTAATGCATTGCAGATTTTTAACATTACTTCCCTTGATTTAAATCAGCATGGTACTTTTCTCCATACAGCCCAGCTAAAGGACATTGCCTATGGCTCCCGACACCTCAGACCCAAACTGGACGTACCAACTGGAACAAGCGGGGGTGACCTGGAAGATACCATCTCACTTCGGCGGGGAGAGAACCTGTTCGAACTCCATGTGGGCGGGGCTTACTTCACTCCAGAGGGGCTGAGGATCATGGGCGATGATGACCCCATGACCTTCTGCACATACACCTTTTACGATTTTGAAACCCAGGCCACACCGGTGGTGCGAGGGACCCAGCCGGTGTACAACTTCACCTCCCAGTACCCTGTGTCAATGGAGGAGCCCTTCCTGCAGTACCTCCGCAGAGCCTCGGCCAGGCTGGAGGTACATCAGGTCTGCGGGACCGACTTTATCACCCTTGCTGCCAGCCAGATCAGCTTGTCAGAGGTGCTGGAGAGCAGGACAGACAGGGTCCACAGCACTGCCACCTTAACAGGTAGGGTTCATAGAGCAGGAAAACAGGATGAGTAGCATACAGAAAAACAACACAACAAAACCAAGGCTATGGGAAATACGGAAATTGAAGAAGGAAGCTATAAAAACCTAGGAGTTTATGTTGATTCAGAAATGTCTTCCTCTAGACAATGTGGGGAAGCTGTAAACAAAGCCAACAAAATGCTCAGATATATAATGAAAAGTGTTGAAATTAAATCAAGGGAAGTAATGTTACAATACATTAGTAAGACCTCATCTAGAATATTATGTTCAGTTCTGGTCACCTCACTACAAAAAGGATATTGCTGTGCTAGAAAGAGCGCAAAGAAGAGAGACAATAATTGTTCTGGGTTTAAAAGGCATGTCATATTGAATCTATTCAGTCTTGAACAAATAAGAATATGCGCGATCTGATTCAAGCATTCAAAATTCTAAAACAATGTCTCAACTCAAGGGACTTTTTCACCCTGAAAAATCAAACAAGTACCAGGGATCACAGGAGATTAGATAAAGGGGCATTCAGAACAAAAAATAGGAGGGACTTTTTTTACACAGAGAATTGTGGGAGTCTGGAACCAACTCCCCAGTAATGTTGTTGAAGCTGACACCCTGGGTCCTTCAAAAAGCTACTTGATGAGGTTCTAGGATCAATAAGCTACTAACAACCAAACGAGCAAGATGGGCTGAATGGCCTCCTTTCGTTTGTAAACTTTCTTATGTTCTTATGTTAAAATTTTATAATGCATTAGTAAGAATAAGCATTTAGAATATTGTGTTCAGTTCTGGTGACCTCGCTACAAAAAGGATATCGCTACTCTAGAAAAAGTGCAAAGAAGAGCAACCAGAATTATTCCGGTCGTATGCAGACATGCTAAAAGGATTGAATCTGCTCAGTCTTGAACAAAGAAGACTGCACACCAATCTGATATGTTCTAAAGAGAATGTGGCCTGTAAATTAGAAAATTCAATGGGGTGGCCAGTCTAAGAAGTATGGTAGAGTAAACGTAGTTAAAATCAAATCCTATTATGGAATTAAACCCTCATACTTCCAGTGGGGTCTATGTGGCATTTGCTGCATATTTTTAGTGACGCAATAAGCACGTCAAATTGCAGGTTCTAGTACAGACTACAATTTGCCTGGCCAGGTAATTATTTATTTTTTTAACTTATATTATTAGTATTTTTACTGTATCTGTTGTGTCTCTGATTTGTTAAACTGAGAGATATTTGCCCGCCTCGCATCTTTTAAAAAAGGATGTATGCTAGTTTCATTCAGGTCTGTTTGTGTGTTCGTTGAAAAGAACAAGTTCGGTTAAGATCAGGTTAACTCAGTTCAGAGAGAGCTGACTCGCTCTGTTTCTCTGAACATGCTTTTTTGATTCACTACACTGTCTCTGTGTACCTGCATTGCCATGCCTATCTTTCCCTTGTGGATTACAAACTAATGAAGAAGGAAGATTTAATTTGAATGCTAAATCTCAGAAGGTCCCATTGCTATACTTCTCTCAAATGCATGAGATAAACACAGTTTAATAATTTTGAACTTGGATATTATTTTTAAATGCTAATACTCTTTTGCTGCTGAGCTCGTAGCCCACGTTTTTTTTATTTTTGTTTTGATTTTTGCTTTAAACTGGCAGAACATGGCAACCTTAGTCAATGAATTCATGGGGGAAGAAGTTTAAATGTACGCTCTTCTGTTAATATTGTTCATTCAGTAAGAACTGTTTGTTGTGGTTGTTGCATTGAATTGCATGTGCTTGCCTGTGCTGCGTTTGTTATTGTTTTTTTTTTTTTTGTTAGCTTGATTCAGGTCCTCATAAGAGTGCAAATGTGTGAAGAAATGCTTTTCTTGTGTTAAGCAAATGTGCAAGTTATGTGTTTTTTTGTTGCTGTCAATCATTCCTTCTGTACTTACTGTAAATATTTTGGATATTCTTATATTTAGCACAATAACTACTTCAAAATTCTGGGAACTGTGTAGTGGGGAGACAGAGCAAGCTGTGTAGTGGGGAGACAGAGCAAGCTGTGTAGTGGGGAGACCGAGCAAGCTCTGTAGTGGGGAGACCGAGCAAGCTGTGTAGTGGTCAATTACAACGGATTGAGCCACCGACCCCTGGAGGACAAAGGCCAGCTCTGCCGATGTGCCTGGCCAGTAGGGGGCGCTATAGTGTGGAGAAACTGGCTGTATGACTTATACTGTGGTCTTTGTCAGGTTCTCGGGGTCAGAGCTGTGGGGTTCTGGAGTACTGGCTGCGTCTCAGGATACCTGTGGAGCGCACAGTGAGACTGCACCGGGACAGGATGACAGCGCTGGGGTACCTGTCCTCCCACAGAGACTGGCTGCAGGTTAGACACAGGGATAAGAAGACAACCCATAACCTGCAAAAACACCATTAAAACAAATACACTGCCTATAGGAAGTATTCACCCCCCTTGGATGTTTTCACAGTTAGTTGTGTCACAACTGGAAATCTTGATGCATTTAAATTTTTTTCCCTTTGATTTACACAACCTACTCAACACTTTCAATGTGTGAAAAAATGGGGGGGGGGGGGGGGGGGTGAAAAAGCAAATCAATTAAAAATAAAAACCTGAAAAGTCTTCATTAGATAAGTATTCACCCCCTTTGCTGTGACACTCCTAAATAAGCTTGGGTGCAGCCAATTGCCTTCAGAATTCACACAATGAGTTAAATGGAGTCCATCTGTGTGCAATAAAAGTGGTTCACATGATTTCAGATTAAATACACCTGTCTCTATAAGGTCCCACAGTTGGGTAGTGCATTCAAAGCAAAGATACTACCATGAAGACCAAGGAGCTTTCAGAACAACTCTGGGATAAAGTTATGGAAATGCACAGATCAGGGGTGTGGTATAAAAAGATTTCAAAGGCATTGAATATCCCTTGGAGCACAGTCAAGTCGATCATTAAGAAGTGGAAGGTATACGGCACCACCCAGAATCTGCTTAGAGCAGGCCGTCCTCCCAAACTGAGCAGCCAGGTAAGAAGGGTACTGGTCAGAGAAGGCACCAAGAGGCCAATGACAACTCCGAAAGACTTACATCATTCCATGGCTGAGATGGGAGAAACTGTCCATGTGTCAACAATAGCTGAGGTACTCCACAAATCTGGCCTGTATGGAAAAGTGGCAAGAAGGAAGCCATTTCTGAAAAAAGCCTGTGTAAAATCCTGCTTGGAATTTGCAAAAAGGCATGCGGGAGACTCTGAAAAGATGTGGCAGAAGATTCTGTGGTCCCATGAAACAAAAATTGAACCATTTGCCCTAAATGCAAAGCGTTATGTCTGGTGCAAACCCAACACAGCACATCACCCAGGTAACACCATCCTTACTGTGAAGCATGGTGGTGGCAGCATCATGCAGTGATGATGCTTTTCATTGGCAAGGTCTGGGAAGCTTGTCGGGGTAGAGGGCAAATGGATGGAGCTAAATACAGGCAAATCCTTGAGGAAAACCTGCTTCAGTCTGCAAAAGACCTAAGACTGGGATGAAGATTCACCTTTCAGCAGGACAATGACCCCCAAGCACACAGCCAAAGTGACACTGGAGTGGCTTAAAAACAAGAAAGTGAACGTCCTAGAGTGGCCCAGTCAAAGCCCGGACTTGAATCTGATTGAGGGTATTGCTGTTCACCAACGATGGGGACCAACTTGACAGAGCTTGAACAATTTTGCCAAGAAGAATGGACGAATATTGCACGATCCAGGTGTGCAAACATGGTAGACACTTACCAGTTGAAAAAGACAGTTTTTTTTTTTTTCATTAACTGTTGTTTCACAATAAAAATTGTCTTGCCTCTTCAAAGTATTGAGTAGGCTGTGTAAATCAAAGGAAAAAAAATCCAATTTAAATACATCAAGATTTCAGGTTGTAACACAACAAACTGAAAATATCCAAGGTGGGTGAATACTTCCTAAAGACACTGTATGTCTGCTTTATTGTGGGATGTGCAGCGACTGCATTGTTCATTAAATGTATTTTCAATCAAGTCTATAATACAGCACCATGACTAAAACCATAAGGAAGCTGTAATTCTACCACTACATGATTTTTTTTATGTCATTAAAGTCTTTTGTATTGCGTTGTCTGCAACGCGAATACATTCTATTACTAAGCATGCTGTGTATCATTTAAATGAGATGGAAGTAAACTTTTATGTCAACTTTGACTTGGATGAGGATATTTTTAGTAGAGGAATTTAAAAGAAAAACTAGACATCAAACACATTGAGTTTCTACCATGCTGTGTTCCCCATATCCACAGTGATGCATCTTTATGCAATCACATCAGAGGCACCATATTAGAATTCCATTACACTCCAAAATCCGTTCAAGACGGTGACATCACCACTTACAGTGTTCTCTTCATCAAGCTGCTCCCTCTTTTCAATGAAGAGGACAGTGGACTAAATAAAGTTGAATGATTAGAAAACAAATACAGCTGGAATTGTAAATTGTATATTAATAATAAAGCTGTATATAACAAAGTTTCAGGACTCGAGTGTCTGTTTGTGGGTTATATCGACACTCGCAGCGCATAAACACAGCCTTGCATTACCCACACACACATAATATAAAACAGTGGAATAGACATTTCTTATTCGTTGATTGGACAATTCATAGCCTAGTTTCATTACAGGAAAGCCGCTCCTTGTCCTCCCAGCATGCCCTGGGGGGTGGCGGTGGAGGGATCTCGTGCGAGCTGGAGGTGTGCGTGGAGAGCTGCAGCGGGCTGAGCGCTCGCTGGCCGGGACTACTTCCGGATGCCTATGTGGTGTACAATCTCTACAACCTGCCGGACCACGACTCGCCCATCATCCCTTGCAGTGCCGATCCCGTCTTCAGAGATCAGGCGACCTTCCACCTCCCCATGACCTTTGACCTCCACAGGTACCTGAGGTTCGAGTCGCTGTGGATCTACATTTTTGACGACGCGGACTCTGAGCAGACAGCTTACCTGGGCAAGGCCAGTGTGCCCCTCATCTCTCTCGCGCTGGGCAAGGACGTCAGAGGTAACCACTTATCATACATTAGCACAGTGAGAGCTTCGAGTGCAGCCAACAAAATATTGCCATGAGTCTTAGAAATACTAAAATCTTTCTCAGTTTCTCAATTCAATGACAACCTTTCCACTAGAAATCTTTCTGCATATCTTCAATTTAATGACAGACGTTACAACCTGAAGTCTTTCCCAGTCTTTTCAAAGAAGACATCGACAAAGACTTTGAGTGGAAACGTTTGTCATTGAATTGAAGACACAGAGAAAGACGGCTAGTTGAAACGTTAGGGTTAGTTGGCATTTAAATATATTGAGTTTCTTTTAGTATTTGTATACATCACTGCAATAGATATGTTATTCCTAAGAGTTTAAATTGTAGTTGAATGTTTAAATAAAACTAGCAGGCAGATGAGCCCACACTTATACATGGAAATCTTTATTGCTTTGTGGTTTTGGGTGAAACAAACAGAACTAACAGAAAAGGAGAATACCACACCAGTGTTTGTAGATACTTGTGATTAGATTAAATCACTTTGCATAGACACTGAAATGCATTACTGAGCATTGCGGAAGGTAACCACACACCAGTATGTAAATCCTGTTGTGGAAAATAAAACTAGCTGTAAAAGAAGGATAGAATATCAACATGTATTTGACAGTCAAAGCACGATAGTGTAGCTAACTCTGTATATCTCTGTATTTGTGTGCTTCTGTATGTGTGTGTTTGCCTGTGTATGTCTGTATTTGCCTGTGTATCTCTGGTATTTCCCCAGGTGATTTTATTCTGCGAGACCCCGCTGGTCGACCCAGTGGCTCAATCAAGGTGTGTCTGAGCTGGAAGTCCCTGTACCAGCCTCCAGGGACAGTGCTGAGGCAGGCAGCAGAGCCCACAGAGAAGCTACTAGAGAGGGAGAGAGAGCCCAGTGTGGGAGCACTGTCACGACACACACCCATCGCCAAGCCCAGGGTGAGAGCACAGCCAGGGCTGCTCCGAGATCCAACACAGTGTCTTTGTATTAGCAAAGAGCAGAGTGGCAACAAAACCATCCCACTGAATCTTACCTATTATATATATATATATAGCCGTCATTTCAGAAGTCTCAGATTTTCCTAAATGAATAACACATACAAGGTGAATTTTCTAATTGATTTGAAGCTATTAGTCAAAAATATTTATTGAATGCTCCTTGCAGATACTTCAGTGCTAAAATTGCATGAAGGAATAAAGTTGACACTGAAAACAAGTCAGTCATGCAAGTCTCTGTTTCATACTACATCTTTTAACCTTTTCAGACAAAGCTAGTGTCCAGTCTAGCTCAAGCCCCAACCAGGCTAATGACTCAGACAGCAAAATCCATTCAGAACACCACAGCCAAACAGCAGGTAAGAGAACGTTAGTTTACTTACCGTAAACCTGGTTCCCTGAAAGAAAAGATGACCACCAAACATTGTTTATGGGAAAACAAATACCAGAGCCTTCGCAAAGGAGGGAAGAACAACAGCACATGAGGGACGCCTCAGCCCTGCCTGACCAAAGATCAGCGGTGCAAGCATACAACCTCAAGGACCCTTGTGCCCATTGAAGGCAATGAGAGATCTATCACATTAAGGCAATAGAACCTAGAAAAAGTATGCGGTGTAGCCCAGCTAGCCACATTACAAATCTCAGCCATGGAGGAACCTCTAAAGAGGGCCCATGACATAGCCACACCTCTCGTGGAATGTGTGGCTACCCGCCCAGGCGGGGGTAAGCCAGCACCATCATATGCAGTCGAGACTGTGTCCGCAATCCAATCGACAGTCGCTGCTTCGAAAGGGGCTGTCCCATGGTTTGTATCCCGTGGCAGACAAAGAGCTGATCAGAATGATGCAATGCTCTTTTCCTGTCCACGTACATCTCAATGCCTGAACCAGGCAGAGGAAATTCAACTTCCTATCCTCCTCCGAAGTGAACGGTGGTGGATGAAAGGACTTCAGTTCCACAGACTGATTAATGTGGAAGGCTGTAACCACCTTGGGGAGGAAAGCAGGGTTTGCACGCAGTGACACTCTGCTACCATCATCCCAAATACGCATGCAGGAGCTCTGCACAGACAGCGCCTGCAGATCACTAACCTGCTTCAAGGAGGTGATAGCCAAGAGGAAGGCTGTCTTCATAGACAGAATCTTCAACTCAATGGAGTATATAGGCTCAAACAGGGCCTGCGTGAGAGCCTCCTGTACAATCTCAAGGCTCCATTCGGGGAGAGTAGCCCTCCTAGGAGGGCGCAACCACCAAGCGCCTTGGAGAAACTGGGTAGCCAGAAAATCCTGGGACACTGAGTCAATGGGGGCATGGCAAGTAGAAATAGCTGCTAGGTATATGCACTTTGAGAACGTACCGGGAGCCAGGGAGAGGCCAAACAACAGCACAGAAAACTCGTAAACGCTGCCTTGAAAGGCAAACTGCAAAACTGGAACGAAAAAATAAGTGTACCGCAAGTTCACCCTGGTAAACATTTGCCCGGCCGGACAGACTGGAGTATGTGATGATGAGTCAGCATTTGGAACCTCCTCTGTTTCAAAAACCGGTTAAGGAACCATAGGTCCAGTATGAGGAGAAAGCAGCCGTCCTTCTTCGGCACCAGAAAGTACCTTGAGTAGAACCCCTCCAATGAGAGGTGGGGTTTACGAGATGAATGGTGCGCTTGCACAGCAAGGCTGTCACTTTGGTCTGGAGCACTAAGGCCTGGAGCAGATCTGTCACGAACATAGATCAACTTACTTACGCTCAGCCTACCCCGCACCAGACCGGGGCCACCTGCCTAGACGTCTCGCATTCTCAGTGAGACCACTGCAGGATCTTCTCCACTGCTGGACTGAAGGTACGGCCTGGAGATATAGGTGTGTCCAAAAGCACATCCGCATCAGGCACCCGCACCTGCGACAGCTACAGCCACAATCTGGGCTTTCATGTCCATAATGTCCAGCACCTGCCGAGGCTTCTTCACCCATTTCGCTGTAGGCGAAGGGGAGTGGCTGAGGGTGGACACAGACACCTGCGCACAAGGAATCCGCGCAGATGCTGCAGAATCCTGTAGGGCTGAAGTGGCATGTTCGGCGCTTAAGCACCGAGCACACAGAGTAATGCCTGTCTTCCTGCGCGATGTTAGTCCCACAGGCCATGCAGGCTTGAAACCAAAGAAGGAGGCTGGCGGGCTAACTCGACAATGGGGACAAGGCAGGCCTAGCCCCGGTAAATAAAAGCACTCTCCCAAGTAAAAAAGGGTGAAAGACACCCACTCACTCCTTTAAAATCAATACTGCACAGGCAGTCGACTCACAGACGACAGACAGTAAAGACAAAGCAGCCTGCAACACAAGCGAGCAGATGCTGAAGGTACACTATTAGAAAGAGAAAAAAAAGGCTACAACTTAGGAGCTACTGATTCCATGAAAGCGGCAAGCCAGCTTTCAGCACAAAGTGCAAGGGAACTAGCAGCGAGCTCAACGCAGCACTTTTAAGTAATAAAAGAGGGCTTAATGCAGCACAGGTGGTCTTACCTTACCAACTTGAGAAGCGAAAAGAGGTCGATCCTTCCCTGCATGACGATTTCACCCCCTCGGTAGGCGGGACCAAGGAGGTCATCGGGGGAAGGGGGGCCTATAGGCAGCTTTGATAGTAAGAGCTCAGTGACACCTACCAATAGGCAGGCGTATATCCCATAAACGATGTTTGATGGCCATCTTCGATTTGAAAAGGAACTACAGCAGCACCCAACATAGTGTCTATATAAAGTTGTAATCTAGCACGCTGGTATTGCCTGTTGTGTGCTGGGCAGAGCTCAATGCAGGTCAGTGCTGGCGGGACTTCACTATGGTTCTCATTCACTAAACAGCAGTAAGATGTTGTGAACTAAGCCCCTTTTACTGCTTGCTTCGTACACTGCTGTATTCACTAACCAGTGGCAGGCAACCTAGCACGTGGAAAAAGTACGCGTTCAAGTCATTTAAATATAATCAATAATGTTAATGTGTGGAAATGTATGCAAATTATATCACAAAATACTGTGAGGGAGGTATTTGATATGCAAACCACATTAAGAACGCTAACTTTACCAGGTGCTTCAGCGTGTGTTAAAAGTACCGCTTATTGAAACCAGGTGGTGTCACAGAACCAGCAGAAGAGCTGCACAGGATGAGATCCTCCCAATAAGAACATAAGAAAGTTTACAAACGAGAGGAGGCCATTCGGCTCATCTTGCTCGTTTGGTTGTTAGTAGCTTATTGATCCAAGAACCTCATCAAGCAGCTTCTTGAAGGATCCCAGGGTGTCAGCTTCAACAACATAGTACTGAAAGAAATGGAAGAAATTATTTACAAACCGCTAACAAAGATCATGCAACAGTCTCTTGACACAGGGGTTGTACCGACAGACTGGAAAATTGGAAACATAATACCGATCCACTAAAAGGGAGACAGAACCGAACCAGGTAGCTACAGACAGCTGACAAATAAAAAAAACAAAGCTGAATTCATTTCAACAGAAGATCTCATTCGGAGCTTGCATGCAGACGGTGGGATTCTGTTTTGCTCAACTTGTATTAATGTGTCTTTGGATCGTCTAAGAAAAGATGTCATTGACAAGCATCTCGACACACAGTACACAAAAACAAGAAAATCAAACTTGAAGTTCAGGCTAAACGATTACAGAACAAGCCGGTCACAATCACAGGATTGTTTAAAAAGAGCACAGAAAGTGGAGAAGCACGTAATGTCAACACGTTTGAATTAGTGGAAGCCTTTGTGTAGCGAAGAGACCGATACATGGCTGGTTAATGAAATATTACAATTTTTTTTTGTTTTATGAAAAAAAATCCCGAATTGTGGAGCCGTGCCTAACAGTGACGTGCGACGAGAGTAACTCCCTACTCAGCACGCAGAGAATATTTAAATGGAGAAATGAACAATTATGAAATTGACTCAGAAATTTCTTCATCTAGACAATGTGGGGAAGCTATAAAAAAGGCCAACAAGATGCTCGGATACATTGTGAAAAGTGTTGAATTTAAATCAAGGGAAGTAATGTTAAAACTGTACAATGCACTAGTAAGACCTCATCTTGAATATTGTGTTCAGTTCTGGTCACCTTGCTATAAAAAAGATATTGCTGCTCTAGAAAGAGTGCAAAGAAGAGCGACCAGAATTATTTGGTTTAAAAGGCATGTCATATGCAGACAGGCTAAAAGAATTGAATCTATTCAGTCTCGAACATAAAAGACTACGCGGCAATGTTATTCAAGCACTCAAAATTCTAAAAGGTATTGACAATGTCGACCCAAGGGACGTTTTCGACCTAAAGAAAGAAACAAGGAGATTAGACAAAGGGGCATGTGAGGGTCTGGAACCAACTCCCAAGTAGTAATGTTGTTGAAGCTGACACCCAGGGATCCTTCAAGAAGCTGCTTGATGAGATTCTGGGATCAACAAGCTACTAACAACCAAATGAGCAAGATGGGCCGAATGGCCTCCTCTCATTTCTAAACTTTTTCATGTTGTTATATTTGTGACGAGAGCACTGATGATCAGGCAACTGTGTTTTATACATATTTTCATCCCACAGAGCTTTACAACTGCTAATTCAGAGGCTCTCACTGCTTACTTAGTAGATACACTGCATCTTGACTCTAACCACACAACAGCTGTAAATCAGGATATTAATAAGTTGCTTGTGGAGAATGGCATTGATTTCAGTTGTGTGTCTGCCCTTGCAATAACAGACAATGTAACAGGGAGAAACAACAGCTGTTCAATATATATTTTTTATTATTATTATTATACTTTTTTAGGTTGCTAGGCTCCAGTGGCATATATGATGTTATATCATTTACTAATAATTTGATGGTATCTGTGGCTTTATAACTTCATAAATAATGTCTTTTTTTTATAAAGAAACACAAAGGCTTTGGTTTTGTTATTTCAGGTTTGCGGTTACTTTTGAAATGTAAATAGTGAACTTTTAACTGACTGAGCGAGTGCTTTGCTGACATTTGATTAATGTTACAAAATAAATCACAGGGAGATCAAGCTGAACAAACACATATTCATTTGATTTGCGGAGTTAATGTTCCATTAACAATTACTGTCTCTGCTTTGGCTGTCTCACAGGGTCTCTGATTTGAGACAAGACCCTCGCCCTCCTACAGAGAGCATTTATTTTGTTCTCAAGTTAATGTTCTCGCTGTTCAGCACCAAAAAGACATTCATTATTCCCCACTACTTCTTCTGCTAATACATTTAGCTCCTGGTCTGTAAACGTTATTTCCTCACTTTGTCCTCCTTGGTCACTGTTGTTGTGACAAACTCAGAACCAAAGCCTACTTACCTTTTCTTTTGAGCGGCCTTTATATACACACACACACACACACACACACACACACACACATACATACACTAATACAGTGTGTGTAAACCTCATGCATAATTCCGCGTGTTGAATTCTGCGTGCTGAATTGTATGCATTGTGACAATCTGCAAACAAATAATTTAGCTTGTTTATTTGTGCATATAATTAGCTTAATGAATAGAACTACTGCTGGTTCATTTTTGCTTGCGGTGTGGCTTCCCCCTGCCGCGTGGTAATTCTGGTCATTTACTGCCGTTTAGTGAATGAGGCCCTATATGTTTAGAGTAAATCACTTTGCATAGACACTGAAATGCATAATTGAGCTTTGTGGAATGAACCCATACACCAGTATGTAAATCCTGTTATGGAAAATAAAACTGTAGCTGTACAGGAAGGATAGAATCTGAATTCAAATAAAACAGGTTATGCTAGTGGGAAGAACCAACTAAAAGGAAATGTGGGATTATATAAGCTCGACCCTTGCAGTCTCTCAACAAAACTTAAACTAGAAATTAAGAGTTTGGGGGTCGTCTTTGAGCCCGATCTTTCATTTGAGACTCATATTAGTGAAGTTACTAAAGCATCTTTTTACCATTTGAGAAATCTAGCCAGACTTAGACCAATTATTTCCGTATCTGATGCTGAGAGACTAATGCATGTCTTTGTTTAATCTAGAATTGATTATTGTAATGCACTTTTTTCTGGTGTCCCAAAATGTGTTGTTTCTCACTTACAGCTTGTTCAGAACACCGCCACTAGAATTCTGACTAAAACCACGAAAAGTGAACACATTAGAGTATAAAATTGATTTTAAGATGTTGTTGTTAACTTATAAAGCCCTGAATGGATTAGCATCTAGTTAGTTGCAAGAGTTACTCACCCTGTATCTTCCAAACTGCACTCTGAGATCACAGGATGTGGGGGTGCTGGTTATTCCCAGGGTCAACAAAAGTAACACAGGAGGAGGCAGGGCTTTTTCTTATAGAGCTCCTAAATTATGGGATGCTCTGCCTTCGTTTGTCAGAAAGGCTGGGACAGTTACAGTTTTCAAGTCAAGAATAAAAATGCACTTTTAAAAAATGGCTTTCTTATCTTAGTGGTTTAATATAACTTTGAAATAGTTGCTTTTTGTATTATTATGTGTATATCTGTTATTTAAATGGTATGACTGTGGCAGTTCGATGTGTGACATGCTATACAGATGTATTGTGGTTTGTTCTTTTTTTCTGCTATGTACTTGTGGCATTCTTATGTGTTGTTCCCACACTGAAGCAGGCAGGCAAGCAGGTGAGAGCCGGAATGGAGGCACGGAGACACCGAAGTGCAGTGAAACACGCCAGCACAGTGCTCAATATTTATTAACACACAAAACAAAAAAAACAAACAATAACGTCATGTGACACTACCAGCAGTGGTAGCGCACAGAGGACAGTACAAGACTGTAAAAACACTAAAAATAAAAGTACAACAAACTATAACTCAAAGGTGCCATGAAAACGGCAGGCCTTGCAGCAGCCCCAATCACAGCGATCGCCATGCTTTTATACTGACGCTCCACTGATACACGCCCACCTGCCTGCTGGCACAGATGATTGCTTTCAGCTGCTGCTCCATGCAGACGGGTAATCGTCCCTGGCAGTTAGACAATTAATTAAATCAATCTATGTACAACAATTAACCCAAAAACATACAATAAACTGCATATTTCCCATGTGCAGGGCTTCCGCCCTGCCACAGTACTTTGCAATACTTTTGTATAAAAAGCGCTATATAAATGCAGTAAATAAATATATAACACCAATATAAAACCCTATACAGAACTACAGCAGCTACCCAACATGCCTATATAAAGTTGTAATCTAGTGCGCTGGTATTGCCTGCTCTGTGCTGGGCAGAGCCTCTGTGCTGTGCTGTACACAGGGCAATGCTGGTGGTACCACACTATATAACACATATAAAACCCTGGACAGAACTACAGCAGCTACCCAACCCAGTGGTCTGCTGTGTGCTCTTGCAATTGAAGACGTCGATAAAGACTATTTGAAATGTTTGTCAGTCAATTTATTAAGTTTCTTTTCACTATTTCTAAACTTATTCTAACTCTGACAGGCTCGTCCCCCCTCAGCCCACGCTGTACCCCCCCGGCGCCCACCCTCTCACCGCAGGAAGAAACTACGCCTGGCCATACCCCCCAGCAGCCACGACACTGTGAGAGGAGAGCAGGAGGAGGAGAGGGTGAGTGAGGGGTGGAGAGGGGGTGAGGGCAAAGGATAAATGATAGACAGGGTGGGAAGAAAGAGAGGGGTAGAAGTGGAGGAAGAACAGTTGAGAGGAGGGTGGATAGAGAGAGCAGGAGAGAGAGTTGGGAGGGGAGGGGGAGAAAGGGCACAAAGGTAGAAGAGATAGAGGAGTGACAGTGCTGAGGATGGGGAAGGATGAGAGCTGAGAGGAGGGGAGGGAGGGAGGTGAAAAGGGGAAAGGAAGGAGGGGCTTTACTCATCACTTCCTTTTCACCACTCTGACAACAGGAAGTGACAGAGGATGCCATGGAGGAAGAGGAAGTGCAACAGGAAGAGAAAGCAGGACAGGAAGTGGAGTCAGAGTATTCTGGGAGGAGCGAGGAAGCCCATGCTTCTGAGGAAGTAAAAAATGAACAAGGTGTTGATTTTTTTTTTTTTTTTTGCTACAAATATTTTTACATAGTCACAGTGTGAAATGGGGGGGGGGGGGGGGGGGGGGGGTGGGGGGGGGGGGGGGGGGGGGGGGGGGGGGGGGGGCAGAAGGTGCCATAGACCGGGCCTTCCGATTGAACAGAAAGAGCTTTCAATGACATTCTCTTTTTCTTTTACTATTGTTTATGATGTTTGCATTCACACTGAGTGCTTCTTATTGCAATTACTCAAATAGTAGATATTTTATACTTCTTGAGAAGTCTGTGTTGAGGTGACTGAGTTCAGGAGCTGCTCTTCATAAAAGCAATTGAAGGGTTAAAGATGTTTTTATTTGCACAAACACGGCTGAACTCTAACAAGAAGGTAATTTAAGGAACACCCTGGCTACGGTAACGAACGAATATCAATTCAGGTACAGAGTCCAGTGCACATGCAAGTGCTCAAACATAATAATGAGAACAAAAGCCGAAAGAAATAGGGAAAATAAAACACAATAATAAAACTGCAAAATAAAGGTGCTGCACTCAGCAGCGTTACCCCGACCGTCGCTAACCGCACGGCCCGGGGCTCCGTCCTACACTGCTGTGTTCCCTCCACCTATACACACTAATCAGGGTCTGCCCAAGTTTTTCCCCGCTGCAAAAATATTATTTCCTCTCTGTTTTCATTTCGTCTCTGAGGGGGCAGACCCGAGGGAACCCCAGTGTCATTTTATTAGTGCAGCCCCAAAGCCCTCCCCTCAGCCACTCAGAGAGGGGGAAACCCACACCCTCTTTCCCACCTCTCCGTGTCAATGCCGTGACTGACAGACGGATATTGCAGGGCTGCTGCCCTCTTCCCGCAGCACTACGAATGCGCTCAGAGAGTCAGCGCAGGTCTCCCCCTGTTACAGGCTGTCTTACTCGAGTTGTTGCCCTTGTTGTGATGAAGTCTCCCTTCAGTTTTTTGTTTTTTTCTTCCCCTTCAATCTCGGATTAATCTTCCTCACAATTCTTCTACTTGCTCTTTGGTGAAAGAACCTTCTTTCTTCCAGACAGAAAAGAATCATGCCAAAACCTCTTTGAGAAATTGTTTAAAAGAGGTTATTATTGGTAAAGGTGCCTCAGCTATCTGTTAATTTAATTTTTCTTGTCAGGGTATGAAAACTTTTGAGTTAGCATTTTTGGCGTTTTGCAAAAAAAATTGCTTAAATAAATAACTGCAGACATCTACACAGATTTTTCCTATAATTTGAGAAATTTCTAGAAATTACAAATTTCCATTGGGATATATAAATGTTTGACTATAACTCTGTGTGTGTGTGTGTGTGTGTGTGTGTGTGTGTGTGTGTCTTTATAGAAGAGACAGCATCATCTAGTGATCTAAACACATAGATCAAGTTTTGTTTTGCTGGTAATACACTAGCTGTGCACTAGATGGCACAATGTTTACTTTTATTAAGACCCTTGGTCTGATCTAGCCTAACTCTATCAAATATATAGCCGCTGGAACTGAAAAGTAGCTCCTGAACTCATAGATAAAGTACCTTAACAAAACATAATACCTAAAAACAAAACCACTTTTGAGTAATCGCAATAAGAAGCACTCAAAAGGGGCAGTAAAAAAACAGTGCAAATGTAATTCAGAGCTTACAATTTAAATCTGAATCCGTAAAACGGGACCTCTTGTAATACATGGAGGTCACCACACAGTGGTGCTGTTACTCTAATATAAGAGTGCAGAAATGTTGCTCATGGAAAATGCACCATGGTCTTGTTTCAGCTCAGGAAGAGGCGTGTGATATCACTGCAGAGTCCAGCGAATCACAGAGCACCGACAGTGATGTCATTGTCATACCCCCTCACCGGCCAACCAAGCAGGTCAGTGCTTTCTTTTTCAAGGCCATTGTGAAAACATTTAAAATGCATTTGAAATGTACAGGAAAAGGATTATTCCTGATAACGGCAGTAGCCAAAATGTTTGTCTGTTTGTCCTGTTCAGAGATTTAAGTTGTGGAAGAACTATCTATAATTTCTCTCGTACTCATTACACAGCAGTTGTTATAAATCACTGTTTAGGATTTTTCTTCTTCTAGCGTCTAATGTTGTACAAATGTCAGTCCCTGCACAGAATACACAGCACCACTGTGAAGTAAAATACCATTTTAGTTGGAAGTGATTTTTACACAGCAGCCATAGTTGCACAAGCTGGCATCTCTTATAACAGTGAGAGACACTCGCAGTGGTGACATCATGAACAGAGGAGGAGACGGCTGCTGATTGGTGTTCCCTGTGTCAGGGGTCGGAGCGTGTGCGCGTGGAGATCCTGTCCCTGACTTTTGACCCCCAGTCTCCGGTCGCGCTGGACGAGGGGGTGCAGAGGGTGTACGTGGAGTACAGGCTGCTGGGGGTCCCCATGGAGATGACCGAGACCCCCATATCACTGAGGACCCCCAGAGAGGGGGAGGAGGTGCATTACAACTTCACACGAGGTAGCAGAGCGGGAGCTCCTGTCTGTCTGTCTCTGCGAGAGTGTGTGTCAGCGGGTCTATGAATGATTGACTCTGTGCGCCTGTTTATAGTACTTGCAGGGTCAAAGACTCCAGACTATGCAGCAATACCCGACAAACGTTATCTTAAGACACTGGTCATGTTTAAACACGTATTTCCAGCTTAAAACGCAGGAGTATTCCCATCAGCCCATTATTTTCATTCTTGTGTCGATATTCCAGCAACAATGAGATCTTCATTCAGATTGAATCTTTCGTTTTCTTCTTGGTTCGTTGCTTGATGTGAAGGCGCTATACAAATGGAATGCCTCTCTGCTCTTGTCTCTTGACAGTGATCTACGTTGACAGGACTGTGAACTCGGAGCTGCGGCAGTATCTCTACACCATGCTAGAAGGCACTGACCCCAACCAGGGCAGGTAAGGAGACAATCTTGAAACCCCCAAGCACTAGAGGTCTGCTTGGGCCTAAATTTAAAACCCAATCCGACCAAACAAATCTGAACCCGACCCAAGCTCTTTGAAATATTTCCATACCCGACCCGTACATCTACACAAAAAACATAATTCCAAACATGAAACAAAGTACCATGGAAAAAGGTTCACTGTTTTTAAAAAATGTAGTACTAGAGGCACAAAACAATTACATCCCAAAAGTAGACAAATCTAAATCTAAAACAAAATTGCCAAAATGGTTTAATAGAAATTAAAATTAAAAATTAAAATTAAATCAATTAAAAAAAAATAATCAGAGAAAAAAAGACTATGAATAATAATGAGCTTGCAATACACAACCATGTCTAGTGCTACAATCAGAAAACACAGACAGTTACTAAACATACACAGAGAAACAAACAAAATACACTCACGAATATTTACAGTATGCTTTCTCTGCATCTCTCCCGGTCCTTCCAGTTTCTCACAAAAACCCAAGCAAAGGAAAAAATTAGCATTTCTCTGCCCTCTTTTATGCAACCCCGCATGACCCCTTGTTAATCGATTCCAGCTGCGTCTATTGCTTGCAGCTGTGACCTTGTTTACCTTCTGGGTCAATACGTTCCTACAACAGAGTCTCCAGGCTGACCGACTTCCCGACCTCGGAAACAATCTGTCAGGCCAGCCCGTCCAGATACTTCTCCTTTTGCTATTTAGCACCCTCACAGGTCGAGAGGGAGATTTACAACCAAGAATCATTGTATTACTGTCACATATCCCACCGCTCAGTGGAGCTGAAGGAACACTCGGCTGAATGTATCTTTACTATATAAGTATCTTTACTCCCCCTTCTCATTTTGATGGTCTTTCCCAGCACGGTGTACCATGTGGTACATGAAGGGTTGCAATGCCAAATACCTTCGAGTTATCTGGACATTGCTATCCTGCATTGCGCTTAATCAGTTGAGTGGGGTGTCGTCTGTACAAGATGAAACGAGTGCCCCAGCAGGTAGCATCATAAAGAGTGAGTAGCCCATTTAATGGCCAACACTCCTTTTTGACTACGGATAGTTGCGTTCCCGAGGTAGCATCTTTTTGCTGATGTACAGTATCGGGTGCTCTACTCCAGCTACCTTTTGGGACATGACAGCACCCAAACCTACATCCAATGCGTCGGTGTGGAGGATGAATCTCTTCGTGAAATCTGGTGTGATAAGAGTGGGGGCCTGGCAAAGTCGACGCTTAATAGTATCAAATGCCCCCTGACACCATTTAATTCAATTTGGAGCACTCTTTTTGGTGAGGTTGACTAACGGGTTAACCACGGTGGCACACTCAGGGATAGTGGCAGTAATAATCCCAGTAGTGACCCTGACGTCACACTCCATGGCAGCGGGGTATCACCGGTTGGTTGCACCTAAAACACGTGGGATGGACAGAGGGAACAGTGGTTAGGTATTTGTCCCTTTGCTGGTATGGCAACGGGGCAGGGGCAGCACCTCTACCCCAGCTGGGGGCCACCCTTGGTCTCCATGAAGAGGAGGCAAGGGGGCCCATTGGGGTCGGCGGTCTCAGAGGGCAGGGTCCCAGGACTGCTGGTGCAGGTGATGTTGGAGGAGACGGAGGTAGGGGTCAGCTGCTCTGAAGGGCGTGAGTCAACAGTATCCCAATCCTGGTAGAAACCAAAGAGTCCTCATAATCCTCCGCCAGTTTTATTGCGGTTTCCAGGGGTTGTGGCGCCGTATCCAGGCTTGGGTATCGGCGCCGACCACATGGCAGAATTGCTTCATGACCACGGCTTCCCCCAGTTGCGGGATGGTTTTTTTCTCGGGGGTCAGCTAATGAATCATGTGGTCCCACAACCGCTCTGCAACCACCCTGGGGCATGTCTAGGGATCTTCGGTACTCCCTAAACCGAGCCCGGTGGGTCTCTGTCGAGATGGCGGAGAACGGCCAGTTTGACCAGGTTGTAGCTGGCGCATTGAGGTCGCTCATAGCCTGGTAGGCTGCCTGACCCTCCCCAATCAGGCAGGGTCCCAGCTGGCTTGCCCAGCACTCCCGCAGCCATGACCCGGTGGTAGCCATCCTCTCAAATGCCACCAGGTACTCCTCTGGGTCATCCCAAATGAAGCTCACCACAGGCTGCTGGGGGGAGGAGAGGCAGATGAAGATGATGGCTCTCCCCTGGCACAGAGCCATGGGTTGAGGACTCAGGCATCTCTCTAACAGATGGTGATGGGGAAGAGCCCTGTGCATGAGAGAGGGACGCAGAGTGCTCTGTAGAGGTGCAGGAGAGACGTTTCTCCAGTGTACGCATGGAGAAATAAGCACAAAACTTGCAGAAACTGTGGTTTGTCAGTGCCTCCTTTGCATGCTCTGGCCCCAGACAGGAAAAACATCTGCTGTGCTTGTCCTCCACAGGCAGACTGGCTTTGCATGTTTTGTGGGGCTAAAACCCAGGAGTTCTGCAGATACAAGCAATGTATAGTAAGAATGTACAGTTGTTGCCTGAGTTGCTAAAAAGACAGCAACAGGACTGTTCAAGACCCAATAAGACCTGCTTGGTACGAGACTGGGGATGTAAACACTGGGCAGCAGCGGGTTGGATCAGTGCTAGTCTTTCTAACAGTCCTTGTAATGGTGATGGAGTAGTCGCCAAAATAGGCATCAAGATGCTGTGGCAGAGATTGCAAACAAGCTCAGCCGAAGCAGCCTCTTGGCCCTGCACAGCACTGAGTTCAGCAGCAGAGACATGTGCTTAGACACTGTGAAAACAGAAAAAACCCAGTGAAAAAAGCAAAATCTCACACAAAATACAGTAAATAAATTCAGCCATTAATAACATTAACAAGCGACTGTTAGTGTAAACACAATTAATGCAAAAATTGTGTGCAGAAAAAAGTAACAAGTACTTATCTGAATAGGCTCTCCTGTCAGGTCAGTTCCTGAAATAAAAAAATGGCGCAGAGGTTGTGGCTGCTGTCATTTTATGCCCGGGGGGGGGGGGGGGGGGGGGCAGACCATTTATTCAGGTTTCTGGTTTTAAAGTGTTAATACCCATTCGGCAATGGTTACGTTTCGTACTTGAAAGGGAACCAGCACTGTTGCAGGAGGGAGAGTGATCTGGATTCACTGGGATCCTTAGAAGAGAACAGAGATCCCCATGATGTGTAAATTAAAAACAAAAAAATGGAATTGAGTTTAAAAATATACAATGATAAACAAAGAAAGATCCAGGTAACTATGGATTGACACAACATACATGAAGGAGAACTATACGCTACTGACAACCAAATGAGCAAGGTGACCTCCTCTCGTTTATGAACTGACACTGCTGGACCCACAGAAGAGTCAGTATTGTACATGACCAAAAAATATATATATTATTATTATTATTATTGACAGTGTCCTCATCACACCAGTGTCACCTAATTGGATTTTGCATTTTATTTTTCACCTCAAGGTTAAAGTTCACAGTGGTGAGTGAGCCAATGAATGAACAGGAAGAGGAGTGTGTGGACGTTGGCTATGCCTACCTTGACCTCACAGAGATCCTGCTGACAGGAAATGATGTCATTGAGCAGCAGATCGACAGTGAGTCCATTACACATCTACAAATAGCCAGGGTCTGAAGGGTTAATGGATTCACTTATATTAGTTTAGTGAGGAGGCAGACAATAGTCTTGTACCATAAGAGACAGGGAAGGGGGTGGGGGGGGGGGGGGGTCAACTGGACAGATTCACTTCTATAGTTCAGTGAGGACACAGGACAGCAGTGTGGTACCATTCCAGAGTGACAGTGTTTGTTGTATTTGTGCTTCAGTCATCAGTGTGGGAGACCCAGACGAGTCGATTGGGAAACTCAAAGTGTCTCTGGAAGCAGCCAAGACCTTCTGCAGCATCTACTGGGAGTTTAAAAACCTCTGCAAGGAGGAGGAAGAGGAGCTCGACTGAGCGAGCCAGATGCCCATCGAGTTCTGCGGTAAAGAGCACAGCTCAGCTCAACCCCTGTTGTCAGAACAGTTGTTTTGTTATTCTTAGTATTTGTTCTCCTGCCCACAAGAGAGGATCTGAGAATTTAAACAGCAATTGCTCTACAGTCTGTATTTAGTCTGTCAAATTCAGTTTTGGTCGCCTCACTACAAAAAATACATCATTGCGCTCGAGAAGGTGAACTATGCTGAACAAAAATATAAAGGCAACATGTAAAGTGTTGGTTCCATGTTTCATGAGCTGAAATAAAAGATCCCAGAAATTTTCCATATGCACAAAAAGCTTATTTCTCTCAAATTTCATCCACCTGACAGGTGTGGCATATCAAGAAGCTGATTAAACAGCATGATCATTACACAGGCGCACCTTGTGCTGGGGACAATAAAAGGCCTCTCTAAAATGTGCAGTTTTGTCAACTTCACAACCGCAGACCACATGAAACCACGCCAACCCAGGACCTCCACATCCAGCTTCTTCACCTGCGGGATCCTCTGAGACCATCCACCCAGACAGCTGATGAAACTGTGGGTTTGCACAACCAAAGAATTTCTGCACAAACTGTCAGAAACTGTCTCAGGGAAGCTTATCTGCGTACTCGTCGTCCTCACCAGGGTCTTGACCTGACTGCAGTTCGGCATCATAACTGACTTCAGTGGGCAAATGCTCACCTTCGATAGCCACTGGCACGCTGGAGAAGTGTGCTCTTCACGGGTGAATCCCGGTTTCAACTGTACCGGGCAGATGGCAGACAGCATGTACGGCGTCGTTGTGAACAGTGCCCCATGGTGGTGGTGGGGTTATGGTATGGCGAGGCATAAGCTACGGACAACGAACACAATTGCATTTTATCGATGGCAATTTGAATGCACAGAGATACCGTGACGAGATCCTGAGGCCCATTGTCATGCCATTCATCCACCACCATCACCTCATGTTTCAGCATGATAATGCACGGCCCCATGTCGCAAGGATCTGTACACAATTCCTGGAAGCTGAAAATGTCCCAGTTCTTCCATGGCCTGCATACTCGCCAGACATGTCACCCATTGAGCATGTTTGGGATGCTCTGGGTCGACGTGTACGACACCGTGTTCCAGTTCCCGCCAATATCCAGCAACTTCACACAGCCATTGAAGAGGAGTGGGACAACATTCCACAGGCCACAATCAACAGACTGATCAACTGTATACAAAGGAGATGTGTCGCGCTGCATGAGGCAAATGGTGGTCACACTAGATACTGACTGGCTTTCTGATCCATGCCCCTACCTTTTTTTTTTAAGGTGCATATCTGTATTGCCAGTCACGTGAAACCCATAGATTAGGGCCTAATGAATTTATTTCAATTGACTGATTTCCTTATATGAACTGTAACTCAGTAAAATCTTTGAAATTGTTGCATGTTGCGTTTATATTTTTGTTCAGTATAGGTTGACCCCAGGACTTAATGACATGAGCTATGAGGACAGATTATAAGAAATAAATCCCTTCAGCCTAGAATATAATAAGGGAAATTTCAAAGTCTGTAAAATCCTAATTGGTTAACCCAAGACCCAACTTCAAATTTAGACAGAACAAAAGGGCACAAATAGAAGCTGAGTAAAAGTAAATTTAGAACAATAGGTAGGAAGCCCCCCTTTTTTTACACAAGGTTTAAAATGCATGGAATAGCCTCGCCGGTGATGTAGTACGATCTAAAACACTGGGAACATGAAAAAAATAAGGTGCTAACAAGGGACATGCCTTGATGGGCTGAATGGCCTTTTCTCATGGTCTTATTTAATCACCAGACACATTAAACTGGTGGAAACCAAAAATAACTGGAGTGTTTGGGATAATATTTGGGTGAGCTGGAGTTGGACAGACAATTCATTGCAGTCACTTCTGGAGACCTGGCTACAGGATACTTGAGAAGCAGAATCCTGCTTCGTTGTTGTGAGATCTGAGCCAATTACAGTCCCAAAGGAGGACCTGACTAGGCCTGACCCTGCTGCGTATCTTTGAGAGCCAAGCCTTGGGCTATAGAAATCATTGGTTACCAAGTCAATAAAATAAAATGCTTACAATAATACAAAACAGAGTCCTTGTTGATTCAACTTACAAAAAACAGCACAAGAAAAGAAAAAAAATCCACAAGACCGATTTATACAAAATGTACATTAGTTTTAACCTGCTGCAACCTGGATTGCAAAGATGTGCCAATATAGCCATTGACCCTGTTTATTATTATTATTATTATTATTCATTGCTACATTAAGAAGTGATAATACAGGGATTACCTATTCTGAAGAACTGTTTGAAATGGAACAGCAAAACTGATTCTTTTCAATCACTGGTTTTACAGACCATCCTATCCTGAACACAGCTGGTTTGCAATTTCTTGCTTAACTATTTCAACCCTACGGATCTTGTAAAACTCCAGTCAAAACATTAACCAGCCCATCTTGGGTATGCCCTTATAGAATTGTATGACCCCCCCCCCCCTTGCATAAGAAATTATAATTTGTTATGTTAGGAAATGCCTTGTTCTTAAATTCAGTGCAGAAACAGTTATGAAACTGTATTGGAGTCACAAAGTTGTTACAGCAACCTGAAGAACTACAGCTCCCATCATCCCTCACTGGTGCAGCAGGTTGAGGCATGCTGGGACTTGTAGTCTTCTGTTTCTTTATGTAGTTCTAGAGTAAACACACAGCTGAATGTTTCAGAGTTCACCAGTATATTTAGTGGTCACTAGTTAATACAACCTTCATCTGTATTCCTCCTGCCCTATTCAGAATACCAACACTATTTAGAGTTAACTCTGGAATACATATTCGGAAAACCAATTATTCCATTCAGAAACCTAATCCTAGCTGTGACAAATGCAGCTGAATGTGACGGGGCTCTTAAAACACAGCCAAACACATATTACAGACAACTTCTCTTCCATAGAAACACATACTACAGCAACCTGTCTTCCATACAAATACAGCCCAACACAGACTATCGACAGTCTGTCTACCTACAAATCATCACAAGGCATAACAAACTTTAAAAGCAGCTGCTCTCAATTCAGAAGTATAGACTGATAATAAGCATCCGTCCAGCACTGCCCATTGAAAGACACTACTCCAGCGGTTCAGCTCTTTGGTTACTGTTCTGCTTTAAGAGAAACAAAAAAACTCCCTGGTTGCATTTGAATATTGCTGGTTGCATTTGAAAACGTATTGCTGCTTTAAATCACTTTGTGAATTAGATTTTAAAACTGCTTGGAATGTTTTTTCAACCATGTACTAATGTTCTAAAACGCCATTTATAAGGCAATGGATTGGCACTGCTCTTCAGTCCACTTTAAACTTCATCTACGACTGCTGCTTTGCTATTGGACTACTCCCTGCTGCTTTGCTATTGGACTACTCCCTGCTGCTTAGTCAGAAACAACTGAATTAGAGTTCTTGTACATTTGAGTTTGTACATTTGTTTCAGAAACAGGATCACTCAGTCACAAGTTCTTTATTTTTGTATAAAGAAAGAAAAAGCAAACAAAAGAAAAAAATAATTGCTTGGCCCATTCAAACTACTAAAAATTAGCGGGGTGAAGAAATGCCACCTCAATAATCTGTGTGTATGTGGGGGGGGGGGGGGGGGGGGGTAATCAATTGTATTGATAGATCAAGACATTCCAGCACTTGATCTCGTCTCTAAAGCTGTCCAACATAATTATTTTGATCACTCAATTTGAGTTTAAAAGCAACTATTCATAAAGCTTCAAGCACTGTTTAAAGGGATATTATGTGGATGTTGTCTATTTACAGCTCATTTTGATTAATTGCAGATCATGAAACATGTTTTTTGAGTGTGAGAAATTACTTTAAATGCTAACAAACCCCTCACCTTAGAGTCGGGACACAGTTAACCACCTGTCACTACCATGAAATCCAGCTAGCATCTCAGACCTGGCGCGATCTCCCATCCACACACACAGACTAGCCACCTATCACTACCCTGAAATCCATCCAGCATCCCAGACTGAGCGCGATCACCCATAATTTCTTCCTTTCTAATGCATTCAATCAAACAAAACTCTGAAAACGAATTACAGTGATGAAGGCACAGGCCAAACCATTTAGTCAGCTGGACTTTTATCCAAACAGCAGAATGCAGAAATACTACAAGAAACTTGACTTTGTTTCATTTGGTATTGCTACTTCTTCACTTCTGGTTTTACCTCAATAACTACCATCATAATTATTTATGTATTTATTTATTGTGAGAGCTGTGCCCTCTGTCACCCTCCTCCGTCATTCTGTAAAAGGAAAGCGCTATCGGGCAGGGTAAGGTGTCGTTTGTTGTTTTAGTTTTTCTTCATTTCGATCGGTTAATAATTGGACAGGTGGCGACGGTATTCGTGATCGGTTTGGATCTGATTTGACCCTGATTGAAACTTGTTTGAATGTGGATTGAGCCAGGATTGTGTTTTCATATGAATCTGTTATTGAAGATGGACTGATCCCTGGGCTGCGTCTGTATTTCTTTCTTTTCTTGCTGGAGGACTAGGGTGCAGAATGGCCTTTCCTCTTGCGGCTGGCAGGCTCCTCCACACCTCCTCGTAGCGGCTCTCCCAGTCCGCTGAGGGGAGAGAGGACCGAGTTAGCACAGTGGGACTGTCTGGCCTTGTCCTATCCTGATTCAAATCATTTCTTTCTAATACGTTTCAGTTTGTCTCTATTGGAAGTTGTCTGTGGTGTTCCACAGGGCTCCATTCTGGGTCCCTTGTTGTTTTCAACTGATAATGTCATTGGGTGACATTATCCGCAGACACGGAGTGACGTTCCATTGCTGTGCTGATGACACCCAGCTACGTTTTTCCCTGAAGCAAGGAATTTCTTCTGCCTGGGTGTTACTAGCTACTTGCCTTTGTAATAGAATAAATTAGAAATGAAGAGTTTGGGGGTCACCTTTATACCATTTGAGAAATACATCTGAACTTAGATCAATTGTCAATGTATCTGATGCCGAGAGACTGATTTTAAGATTTTGCTGTTAACTTACAAGGCCATGAATGGATTAGCACCTAGTTATTTGCAAGAGTTACTGACCCCATATCATCCAAACCGCAATCTGAGATCAGAGGATGTGAGGCTGCTGGTTATTCCTCGGGTCAACACAAGCAGCTCAGGAGGGGGGAGGGCTTTTTCTTGTAGAGCTCCTAAATTATGGGATGCTCTGCCTTCATTTGTCAGGGAAGCTGGGACTGTTACAGTTTTCAAGTCAAGACTCAAAACATACTTTTCTAAAATGTTTTTCTTATCTTAGTGGGTTTTAATGTAACTTTAAAATTATTGCTTTATTATTATTATTATTATTATTATTATTATTATTATTATTATATGAAGAACTTATCTGAAGCAGCAGAAAGGAGCAGCAACTGGCTGTGGTTGAGACGGAAAGATTCTGGATGGGGATCTCAAGCACAATAGAAAGAAAGCAACGCTGATGTACAGGTAAGTAAGCTGGGCTGAGCTGAGTCGGGGGCAGAGGGGAGTGATGCTGGGATGCCAGAATCACTGTTGAGCCCTCTTGAGGTGTCGTGGGCTAGTCGACGAAACACCGAGGACAGGAGGTGCCCATTTGAAGACCCCAGAGATGTACCCTACTTAGCTCAATCCAGACGGTTGTCATGCTGATGCAGCTGGGGAGACCGCACTAAATGGTTGATCCCTGGAGCCAGCATCTAAATAGCAAGAGCCAGCCGTTGTGTGTGCTGATGCGCTGGGGAGGCAAAATGAGCTGATCCCTGGAGCCAGTCAACACACACTAAAACATTACACTTCAGCCATCAACACCAGACAGAAGGATATCTACATCATCAGATGGAAAAAACAACGCAAATGGATGGAGATGCAGATGGATCACATTAGTTTACTGCAAAGCTACGTCTTAGTTGGTGCTTATCTTGACGAGAGTCGAGTTCAAATCAGCATGAAGTTCAACATCTACTCTCGTGTAATAGAAATCAATTATTATAATTATTATTATTATTATAAATATTATTACTGTTATAGCAAGAAACCAAACAGAACAGTTAAATGGCAAGACTGTGGCAGTTGTACGTGTGACATGCTAGCAAGAAACCAAACAGAACAGTCAACACACACTAAATAGCAAGAAACCAAACAGAACAGTCAACACACACTAAATAGCAAGAAACCAAACAGAACAGTCAACACACACTAAATAGCAAGAAACCAAACAGAACAGTCAACACACACTAAATAGCAAGAAACCAAACAGAACAGTCAACACACACTAAATAAGCAAAGAAACCATGATGACAGAACGGTCAACACACACTAAATAGCAAGAAACCAAACAGAACAGTCAACACACACTAAATAGCAAGAAACCAAACAGAACAGTCAACACACACTAAATAGCAAGAAACCAACCAAACAGAACAGTCAACACACACTAAATAGCAAGAAACCAAACAGAACAGTCAACACACACTAAATAGCAAGAAACCAAACAGAACAGTCAACACACACTAAATAGCAAGAAACCAAACAGAACAGTCAACACACACTAAATAGCAAGAAACCAAACAGAACAGTCAACACACACTAAATAGCAAGAAACCAAACAGAACAGTCAACACACACTAAATAGCAAGAAACCAAACAGAACAGTCAACACACACTAAATAGCAAGAAACCAAACAGAACAGTCAACACACACTAAATAGCAAGAAACCAAACAGAACAGTCAACACACACTAAATAGCAAGAAACCAAACAGAACAGTCAACACACACTAAATAGCAAGAAACCAAACAGAACAGTCAACACACACTAAATAGCAAGAAACCAAACAGAACAGTCAACACACACTAAATAGCAAGAAACCAAACAGAACAGTCAACACACACTAAATAGCAAGAAACCAAACAGAACAGTCAACACACACTATTAATTCAAGTAGAAACAATGTTTCAGCTAATGACTTAATCACAAGATTGAGTACTCTAAAGGTGTAGGTGCAGCACTACTGAGAAATGCACCACGGTATTCCAAGAAAATGATTAACTAGATGAAGAAAAGTTTGTTAGTTAAAGTACAGAATGTGTGAGAACATAACAAAGTTTACAAACGAGAGGAGGCCATTCGGCCCATCTTGCTCGTTTGGTTGTTAGTAGCTTATTGATCCCAGAATCTCAACAAGCAGCTTCTTGAAGGATCCCAGGGTGTTGGGAGAGGAAACATGACAACTTCATGACAAAAATCACTAGGTGGCCAGAAAGAAATAACACAAGAATTTCATACTAAATGGTAAATGTGAAATTGGCTACACTTCGGCTGGTCCAGGTAATGTCTTTTGTTTTTAAGATATATACACACACACACATATATATATATATAGACAGCCAAACCTGTATTAAGAGACCACTCAAGGGACAGTCTAATAGTGGCCTCTTAACACAGATGGTCTCTTAAGAGGGCCCATAACTTTTCTATGTGTCTCTGACATGCTTTCCTGTAAATAATTTATGTCTCACATACACTGTAAAAGCCAGAAGATGTAATATGATCAAAAGGAAGTATGTAATTTAATATACTATTATAGTTACCCAGCTGCATGGTTGAATGAAGCCTGACTAAGCCCACTTCAGAATGTTTTATGAGACCTGACACTGTTTGTTAGGGCAGGTAATGTCCTTGGTCAAGAGCTCTAGTTCAGGCGCCTGCACTATTGATGCAATAGCAGCATCTACCCGAGGAAAGTGAACCAAACCCAGTTTTTCTGCATCATGCAGGCTGTATAATGACTGGAGCTTTAACACGGTGATCCCATGACGATTGGACTTCAAAAAGAAAATCCAGGTGCACTGGGGGGGGGGGGGGGGCATAAGGGAAGGGCACGGTAGACGTAACAGCCCTGCCCAAGTGGAATGGACATGGACTGGACAAATGCTTTTCGAGCGTGTGCTTAAAAAAACTTGCACAAAACTTGCAGAAGCTGAGGTCAATGGGTGCCTGTCTTGCACACTCTGGCCCTAGGAGACTGATCTTGCATATGGTCACAGGAAACCGGCATGATGCAACAGCAATGCAGTGAAAACTTGTTGCCTCAGTCTACCCAAGCAAATACAACTGCACAATAATGTTCAGCAGCAACACCACTGTACAGAATGTAACAGGGCGATAATAGAATACTGTGGGGTGAAAAACAAAAAACAACAACTACCACTTCAGACTGCTCAGCAGCAGCACCACTGTACAGAATCTAACAGTGTGGATACAGTACGCAGTACTTTAAAACTGCACAGTAAACTGAAACAGTAAACACTGAACAGGCTCGGCGCTAAGGTACCCTGGGTAAAGTACATGTGCGGTGACTTCAGGGCTTGAAATGAACTTTTCCATGCACTAGCCACCATGGCTGTGGATGGAAAAATCCACCGGCCACATAGACATTTTACCAGCCAATTGCAACACCGTTTCACAAGCTATTGTGAAGTGCTTGAATAACTATGATGTTGTTTGATGATGTCAGTGCATTTATGTCTATATTTATGTCTATATTTGATGTTTAAACAAAAAAATAATCTGTACACATGATTTATAAAATAGTGAAGGTGAAGGGGATTTGGAAGATGAAGAGGAAGAAGACAAGGTAGATATCTCAGCTTTACCTCTTCCTAGCGCTGCTTCCCCCTCCCCTTGGCACAGAACCTCGGGGGGAGGGTCCAGCCTCACTGATCACTGTTCTTTAGAAGGTAATTATACCCCAAGTAAGGCAGTTCAAAATACTTGTCATGTCAAAAGCACTATTTTACATATAAAAAAATACTTTTTTTTTTTTTTTCAATTTCAACAGTATAAACTTAGTTGCAGGAAGGACCAGGACCTGACTGGTCCTTCCTGCAACCAAGTTTATACTGTTGAAATTGAAAAAAAAAAAGTATTTTTTTATATAGTGGTTTCTTGTTTTACAATATTAAAATGGTCTTATTGCACTAAGAAATGGTGTATTTGCCTTCATGCTGCTTCTAAATATGGTCCATTGAGTTAGAGGGAAAAACAATAACGTATACCAATAATGTAACTGCTGCTAGTCTTTTCTTGCTAGTTTTAAAATATGTATATTTTTTACTTTAATATTCAGGCACTTGCTTCAGACTGGGTACATTATTTATATCTTGAACCAGGGCTGATCGGCAGGGAGGGTATAAGCAGTTTAATTACTTTACGATTCAGGTGCCTTTAAAGTAAGATTAAACAATTGTCATAATTTATACACATATAAGAACATAAAAAAGTTTACAAACGAGAGAAGGCCATTCAGCCCATCTTGCTTGTTTGGTTGTTAGTAGCTTATTGATCCCAGAACCTCATCAAGCAGCTTCTTGAAGGATCCCAGGGTGTCAGCTTCAACAACATTACTGGGGAGTTGATTCCAGACCCTCACAATTCTCTGTGTAAAAAAGTGTCTCCTATTTTCTCTTCTGAATGCCCCTTTGTCTAATCTCCATTTGTGACCCCTGGTCCTTGTTTCTTTTTTCAGGCTGAAAAAGTCCCTTGGGTCGACACTGTCAATACCTTTTAGAATTTTGAATGCTTGAATTAGGTCGCCACGTTGTCGTCTTTGAGATTACTTCCTGAGATTTGAATTCAACACTTTTTACTTATATCTGCACGCATTTTGTTGGCCTTTTTTATAGCTTCCCCACATTGCCTAGATGAAGACATTTCTGAGTCAACATAAACTCCTAGGTCTTTTGGGACTTATAAATGTGTTTATTTGTGTAGCTTTGTGTGAATTCGTATTTTGTCTTTTAAGAGAAATTGGTTGTCTATTTCTAATTTAAATTTGGAAAACAATAATGCATAGTTAACTTAAGTTTTCCTACAAACCTTATGAATATACCAATTGATTGCACCTGTACCAATTCTGACAGCATACCACTTTCTGACTTTATTCGGGCAAAGTTTTGTTTTGTGTACCGCATTCCGATGATGTATCACGTTCTGGCCGTTCACTGGTATTCGTACATTTACTAATGGTTAAATGGTTAGTTATATATCTAGATTTATCACAATGATGGCTAGGAAATCGAGCCAAGGGTGTAGATAGTTTGCCATAGCAGATTATAAAATTACTGTATAAGTTATCTTATGTTTAAACTTAAATGTTTATAAAGCTAAGCAATACAGTTCAACTGTCTGTCTGCATCTAAAAGTCTGCCAGCAGTAAGAATGTACACAGCTTCAGCCTAGTTTTTTTTATCGTACACGCCCGGTTCCCTGCTTATTCTCAAGCAGTGGGTATGAGCACCATACTTATTTATTTTTTGCTCTAAGTTACAAAATGACTTTCTTGGTATTTTAATTGGTTATGAGTATAGTTTAGCCTGCTTCATTAGAAACAGGTCTTTGTTGGCCCCCCAGTTTGTTTGTTGGGGACTCCATATTGAGAAACACAGCAAGTTCAGTTCGCAGTTTGGACCCCCTTACTACAACAGTGTGCTGCCTTCCGGGAGCCTCGGTCAAGCACATCACTGAGAACGTGGACAGGCTCCTAGAACGAACAGGAGACGACCCGGTAGTAGTCGTCCACATCGGTACAAACAACATTGGAAGAGACAGACCAAAATCCCTGCAAAATAAATTCAGAGAGCTAGGAAGGAAATTAAAAGAGAAAACCAAAACTGTGGTATTTTCTGGTATACTACCCGCACCTTGCAAAGAACCATATGGACAGCTGGAAATAATTAATCAAAACGCATGGCTGAAGACGTGGTGCACACGGGAAGGCTTCACCTATCTTGATCATTGGACCACATTCTACAACGAGGACTATCTGTATAGACGGGATGGACTGCATTTAAATAACAAGGGAACTAGTCTACTCGGAGAAAAGATCCTCGAGCAGGTTCGGAAGCATTTAAACTAGAAAGGAAGGGGGGAGAAATCAACAAAAAAACAGAAGGGAGACCGCATCAAAACAAGAACAACAACTCAGGTAAGACAACCATTAAATGTATTTATCTAAATGCTAGAAGTATCAGAAACAAAATTCTAGAACTTGAAGCTACTGCACTAACAGGTAACTATGATGTGATAGGTGTTACAGAAACGTGGTTGTCTGAGAGTGATGGGGACGAGTATAATATTTGTGGGTATACACTGTATAGGAAAGACAGGCAGGACAGAAGAGGAGGAGGGGTAGCGCTATACATAAGAAACAGTCTTGAAGCCCAGGTGTTAAACCTGGACAAAGAAAATAAAACCGAATCAATATGGGTCAGAATAACAGACAAAAATTCAAAAGGCATAATAATAGGAGCATGCTATAGACCACCAGATTCAGACGGTGAGCAAAATAATCTGTTATACAATGACATTAGAAATGTGTGTAGCAAAGGAGAAGCCATACTAATGGGGGATTTCAACTTCCCCCAAATAAAATGGGAAAACCCGGTGGGTAGCGCGAAGGATGAAATAGAAATGGTGGAAATGACAAATGACTGCTTCCTAACACAATTTGTGAAGGCACCCACTAGAGGGGACGCATGCCTTGATTTAGTCTTTTCAAATAACGAAGACAGAATAACTAAAACAGAGGTCAGAGAACCACTGGCAAACTCAGACCATAACATGGTCTCATTTGAAGTGTTTTTTAAATCCCCAAAAGTAAAGACTAAAGCTAAGGTTTACAATTTTAGAAAAGCAAACTATGAAGGTATGAAACAGAGACTAACAGAAGTAGATTGGAGTAAAATAGAGAAAACACCCACAGAAGAAGGATGGTTGTTCTTCAAAAATGTAGTACTAGAGGCGCAAAACAATTACATCCCTAAAGTAGACAAATCTAAATGTAAAACTAAATTGCCAAAATGGTTTAATAGATCAATTAAAAAAAATATTCAGCGAAAAAAGGCACTTTACAGAGCATTAAAAAAGGACCAAAAAGAAAGTACACAGAAAGAGTACACGGAACTGCAAACGCAAGTCAAAAAGGAAGTTAGAAAGGCCAAGAGAGAAATAGAAATGAACATTGCTAAGGGAGCTAAAACCAATTCCAAAATGTTTTTCCAATATTACAACAGCAAGAGAACATTCAAAGAGGAGATTAAATGTTTAAGAGATACAAATGGCAAAATCGTAGAGGAAGAAAAAAAAAATAGCAAATATGTTAAATGATTACTTTTCACAAGTTTTTACAAAGGAAGATACTGACAACATGCCCCACATGTCATCCAGTTCCTATCCAGTTTTAAATAACTTTAGCATAACTGAGGCAGAAGTGTTAAAGGGACTAGGAGCTCTTAAAATAAACAAATCCCCTGGGCCGGATGAGATCCTCCCAGTAGTACTCAAAGAAATGAAAGAAGTAATTTACAAACCGCTAACCAAGATCATGCAGCAGTCTCTTGACACAGGGGTGGTACCGACAGACTGGAAAATTGCAAACGTAATACCGATCCACAAAAAGGGAAACAAAACTGAACCAGGTAACTACAGACCAGTAAGCCTGACTTCTATTATATGCAAACTTATGGAAACTATAATAAGATCCAAAATGGAAAATTACCTATATGGTAACAGGGTACTGGGAGACAGTCAACATGGTTTTAGGAAAGGGAGATCGTGCCTAACTAACTTGCTTGATTTTTTTGAGGATGCAACATCGATAATGGATAATTGCAAAGCATATGACATGGTTTATTTAGATTTCCAGAAAGCTTTTGACAAAGTCCCGCACAAAAGATTAATTCTCAAACTGAACGCAGTTGGGATTCAAGGAAACACATGTACATGGATTAGGGAGTGGTTAACATGTAGAAAACAGAAAGTACTGATTAGAGGAAAAACCTCAGAATGGAGTGTGGTAACCAGCGGTGTACCACAGGGATCAGTATTAGGTCCTCTGCTATTCCTAATCTACATTAATGATTTAGATTCTGGTATAGTAAGCAAACTTGTTAAATTTGCAGACGACACAAAAGTAGGAGGAGTGGCAAACACTGTTGCAGCAGCAAAGGTCATTCAAAATGATCTAGACAAGATTCAGAACTGGGCAGACACATGGCAAATGACATTTAATAGAGAAAAGTGTAAGGTACTGCATGCAGGAAATAAAAATGTACATTATAAATATCATATGGGAGATATTGAAATTGGAGAAGGAATCTATGAAAAAGACCTAGGAGTTTTTGTTGACTCAGAAATGTCTTCATCTAGGCAATGTGGGGAAGCTATAAAAAAGGCTAACAAGATGCTTGGATACATTGTGAAAAGTGTTGAATTTAAATCAAGGGAAGTAATGTTAAAACTGTACAATGCACTTGTAAGACCTCATCTTGAACATTGTGTGCAGTTCTGGTCACCTCGCTATAAAAAAGATATTGCTGCTCTAGAAAGAGTGCAAAGAAGAGCGACCAGAATTATTCCGGGCTTAAAAGGCATGTCATATGCAGACAGGCTAAAAGAATTGAATCTGTTCAGTCTTGAACAAAGAAGACTACGTGGCGACCTAATTCAAGCATTCAAAATTCTAAAAGGTATTGACAGTGTCGACCCAAGGGACTTTTTCAGCCTGAAAAAAGAAACAAGGACCAGGGGTCACAAATGGAGTTTAGAAAAAGGGGCATTCAGAACAGAAAATAGGAGACACTTTTTTACACAGAGAATTGTGAGGGTCTGGAATCAACTCCCCAGTAATGTTGTTGAAGCTGACACCCTGGGATCCTTCAAGAAGCTGCTTGATGAGATTTTGGGATCAATAAGCTACTAACAACCAAACGAGCAAGATGGGCCGAATGGCCTCCTCTCGTTTGTAAACTTTCTTATGTTCTTATGTTTACATTCCCTCATGGTAGTTTTAGCTGCACGTAGGCAGACACACAAGTTTCCTCCAACCCTGAAGCTTTCTTTCTGTTGCTCTAATGTGAACTAAACACAGTCAGGCAGACAGACAGCCATCCATCCATCCTCCTGCTATTCCCTGTATCAGCAGCAGGGGCTATGACAGGAACCCCATGTGAACTAAAACACGCACACAGACAGACATCCTCCTGCACCTCCCTGCAGTGGCAGCAGGGGCTATGATGGGAACACCATGCAGTGTGGAGGCTTTGAGCTCCGGGAAAGAAAACACATTTATAGAAAAACTATTTTCACAGAAAGTTTAACCTACAGCACAAGATACAGCAGTTGCATTAGAAATATTTGCATATCAAAATAAACCAGATGTTTCTCAGCTTAAAAGGCAGCAATAATAATAATATAGATTTTATTACATGCTACTTAAAAAAAACCTTACTGTGCTATTGTTCACGTTTCCTGGATATTTCTTGTTTTGTCCATCAGTAGGGAGGGAGGGCCACTTCAAGCTCCACCTACTCTACACACACAGACAGTAGGTGGGCTGGCAGGAAAGGTCACACCGATCGGAATGGAATGAGGAAGGCTGTCCCGTGCCTGGCAGTTAGGATTCTGAAGTCAAGCTCCGAGCAGCAGGTAAAGCAGATTTAGAGACAAATGCAACAGAACCCAGAACAGCTGAAAACACCAGTCAGGAAAATATATAAAAGCTAAAATTGATGAAAAAAGAAAGCTCAAGACACACACTACTTTTTATGTACATATTTATAGTGGTTTTTCAATATGACATTTATTTACATAATTTTAGTCAACATTTACTTTAAACTGTTGTATGTTGGCCCAACACAATCAAACCTGTCTTAAATATCTTCTATGTAAGGACAACCTGTCTATAGTATTCTTCAGGTAAAACCAAGAGCTGAGACATACTGGAACAAACACAACTTGAAATGTATTCGTTCATGAATTCATGAAAGACAGAATCAAAATGATGCAAAGGATAAGGTCTGAAATAAATAACACCAATTCTACTGTAAAGAATTCCCTCCCCTTTCTTTAAAGGAGATGATGGCGTGCCACCGGGTTTATTTTGAAAGCTTACTCACACATGAAAACCTGCGTTTCTCGCAGCAGATGTAAAAGCTGTGATCCAGGGAGGGGCACTAGGAAGGTAGTCTAGGGCCTGCTTGATGCATATTTAAACGGTGAAATCAAGCTATTAAAGAGCATGGCCCTGGCAAAGTAACTCCAGTAAATCTTATCTAGCATATATTGCTATAATTTTGTTGGTCTCTAATTTTGTTCCTATATGAAAAACACATTCTGGTAAAGGTGAACATAAGCATCTATTTCATATGGGAAAATAACAGGTCTTTCCGTGTGCGCCCTTAGCAAGCTTCAGTTTAAAATTGTGTAAGCAGCTCACAAAACGCAAGTTTGGCATACAGACAGACAGATTGACAACCTCCACACACAAACAAATTCTGTTATTCTCAATCGTTTGTGAGCTAGAATGCCCAGAGCTCCATCACAACTGAATAACCGGTTCTCCAGATCCAAGTCCAAATGCACATTCAGAAGGTGCCTCCTTAGCCCCCACCCCCCACCCACAGATTCTGATATTGCTGGGACAAATATTGAATTATTCAAATCAGACCATGTCTGTACTCGTTCATATATAAATTCTATCAAGATATTACACAAAGGAAACCAATGCATATCAAAGACATCTGATAACATTCATTCTACTGCACAAAAGAGCGCCTCTCTACTTTCTTTGATATGTAATTTGATGGGGTAAAGTTTTTTTTTTTTCTGTAGTAGAAGATGTACTTTTGGTTTCCTGCTAATTCTAAATTAAAATAATATTAAATACACTTTTGAAAGGAAATACAAATGTAAAAATAAGTAAGTTTGTCCCGCACTAGATTCTGATCCTCTAAATAACCTGTGCTGCAGAATGTCCTCAGTAAACTTTCATAACAATTGGACAAACAGACAGGATGCCATACATCTCCAGATTCCGATATCCTTCCCTCAATAACTTGTCCCAAAAACATTTTGCCCAAGTTTCATCACAATCAGATTCTCTTTATATTTGTAAAATTGAAATTCCCAGCGAATGTTTCTAAAACAGAGAAATAGAGTTAGAACTGAAGAGGACTGAGTGCAGGGTGAAGAAAGCTCCCCTCCTGTGTATGTATGTTTTTCTGAAGCTTCTTGTTTCTGCTCCTTGGTCCAGTATGTTTTTTATTTCACAGTCGCTGCCATGTTGTGTCCTCTGATCGAACACCAAGCCATGAAGATATCCCTGGGAAAACACAACAAAAAACAGCCAGGTCGTTCCATGCCAGCTCAACCAAAAAAGGGGTATTTTGTTCTCCGACAGCCTAAAATTTTGCTAGAAAAATTAACTTGGGGTTTTCTGCCTCCCCCCCCCCCCCCCCCCCCCCCCCCCCCCCCCCCACCCCCTTTGAGCTGTGACCTGGCAAAGGTCAACAACTTAAAGTGAAAAATCACCCTGGGCTCAACTTAGACGCTACTATTGTGTGCAGCACCTTGTTTGACTCGTAATTAATAGGGGTTTCAAGAAAAAAATACCAGAAGAGCCTAATTCACTTCTCCTCAAGATGCCAGATGAGGGTTAAGTGATGAGTTTTATTCGAACTTCAGCCCAACCCTTTAACATGTAGGGGATGCGGGTCCTAAAATTTTAGTATTGCTGTAAGGTATTGCTGTAGTATTGCTTAGGGACCACTCTTCAGAGGGGGGGGTTACCGGTAATTGGGGGGCACTTTAACCTTAACAACTATAAAGATGGTTCAAATCCGGTCTTATTAACCTATGTGTGTGTGTGTGTGTGGGGGGGGGGGGGGGGGGGGCTCCAAAATTTTTTTTAATAATTTTGTATACATTTTTTGAAAAACCTTTATATAGTACCAGTCAAAAGTTTGAGTACACTTGCTGGAAACAAAAGTTTTTTTTCATAATTGACAATGTTTTACGTTGTATACGTTTCTGTAAATACTTGAAAATGAAAACACATGTTACAATATACAAAACAAAACATGAGTATCAAAGCAATGTTCAGAAAAAACGAAAATTGTCTAAAGCTTGGATTCCTCAAAATAGCCACCCTTTGCCTTAATAACAGCCTCACAAACACGAGGCATTCGGTTAACAAGTTTCAGCAGGAAATCATCCGACATGTCTTCCCAGCTCTTCTGCAGCAATTCCCAGAGATGTAGGGCACTTGTGGGTAGCTTTGCTTTGACTCTTCTGTCCAGTTCGTCTCATACAAGTTCTATGGGATTGAGGTCTGGAGACTGGGCAGGCCAGGTCATTAGATTGCATTGTCCTTCACTTTCCTTCTTCGCCAGATAGTTCTTGCACAACTTTGAGGTATGTTTCGGGTCATTATCTTGCTGAAGAATGAAGGACTGCCCGACTAGCAGTAATCCTGATGGAATGGCATGCCTCTGAAGTATATGATAGCAACGCTGGTTGAGCTTGCCATGGACTTGGTAAAGATCACCAACTCTGTCACCAGCAAAGTAACCCCAGACCATGACACTGCCTCCTCCATGCTTGACAGTGGGAACCACACATGCAGAACTCATGCGCTCACCCTCTCTGCGTCTTACAAATACTCGGCAGTTGCACCCAAATATTTAAAATTTTGACTCATCGGTCCATAAGACCGACTTCCACTGCTCAAACATCCACTTTCTGTGTTTTTTGGCCCAGGTAAGTCTCTTCCTCTTATTCTGCACTCTTAACAATGGTTTATCTGCAGCAATTCTTCCAGTTAGGCCAGCTTCACGCAATCGCCTCTGAACAGTTGATGTTGAAACATCTGTACTTCTAGTAGCATTTAGCTGAGATTGTATTTCAGGGGCAGTTAATCGTCGGTTTCGCAGACCTGTGACTCCAATGAACTTGTTCTCTGATTCTGAGGTCCCCTTGGCCTGCGACCTTGTTCGGTCCTCATGAGTGCCAGTTTCTTCAAATCGTTTGATGGTCTTGGCCACAGCAGTTACAGACACTTGCAAAGTTCTTGCGATTTGTCTTTGTATTTTTTCTTTGCTTAACTGAGCATATTTTGCCATTTTCTGCTCCCTTACATCCAGGAATGACAAACTTGTGCCTATGCGACCTATATTTAAAGTAATCATGGACCCTTACCTGTTAACAATAATTGGTGACAAAATGTTAATTAGGTAACATGCTAGTTAACATGCTAGAGAACATCTAACAAAGACACTTTTATACTTAGGCCAGTGTTCTAACACTGTGTTATACACATTTCAGACTTTTAACTGACTTGGGCTTCAGACTAAAATCCCCTTGCTTTGGGTGACCATTTCATTGAAATTGACAAGATTTACATTTTCATTTAAAAGTGCAATTCACTTATGATTATCAGCTTATATAATTACACGTATCATATAATGAAATATTAAGTGTTTAGACAAGTTTACACAGTTTAAAGCACAGATAATCATAAAAAACCTGGTTTCAAGCAGGTGTACTCAAACTATTGACTGGGACTGTATATATCACACACTGCACATACCTGTAAAGAGATCAATATTTAGAGCTATTCCATTATTCATATCAAGCTCTCCACAGACGAGGATCACTGGTGTCGATCGGGCTGATTTACCATTCCAAGTAAAACTAGAACTGCCAGGCAGTTGTACGGCTCCCAAGCCCCAGTATCAGTGCGCGTCTAAGCGTGTTTAGTTCTCAAAAATGTGTCAGGCAGCCATCTTGTTTAACGCAAGTTTCTTAAAAAAGTCAGTTGTATTGCTACAGTGTCAAGGATGATGAAGTTTCGAGTTAGTCAAATAAACCGTTAAATTAAATTTCAGACGTAAACATACACCTGGCAGCCACCTTGTTTTATAAAACATCACCATTTTGACATTTGTATTCCATTGTTACTGGGCCAATAACTGCCATGTTTGGAGTTTGTTGGTCAAACAGTGTTCAAATAGCAGCAGTTTGCTGTTAAGGGCGCGTTTCGATAAGATTTGTGGCAGCCATTTTGACATTAAAATTTATCACCACAACTTCTGCTTCGCAAACTTGATTGCAGTTTGGATGCTGATGATATATGCCAAGTTTCAGATCAATCACTTCACCGGTTCCCAAGAAGATGATTTCAAAAGGTTTTATCAAAAAATGCATCACGGTGCCAATTGCAAGGACGCAGCAGCAAACATTTTTTCAGCATCTGATAGCCAATGAATCCAGCTTGTTAGCTGCCAAGTCAGAACCCGATCAGTCTCACAGCTTCCAAGCGGCAGCAGCAGTTTAAAGTTTTGGGAAGAAAATAAATAAATAAATAAATGTCTTAATAACAATAGGGTTCCCAGTCTTTGGCTTGGCAGCCTAACAATAATAATAATACTAATAATAATAATAATATATAATAATAATAAATAATAATAATATAATAATAATAATATATAATCATAATAATAATTGAAGAAACAGCTGCCTGGGTTTGTTATGTTGGCTGCTTTTCTTAGACTTTGTGGAGAAAAGCAATCAACAAAAAAGCCAAGCAGCTGTTTCTTCACTCGTTTCTCTCTGATAAATCAGCCCGACCGACACCTATGACCCTCACCTGAGTTCTGTAGAGGGCTTCAAGACATCTCCCTAGTCACACTTATAACCCAACCACGTCGGATATACAAGTCATGGATATCTGGACACAGATGGGACGTCACCAGTCGGTGCGTGCCAACTACGTCATAAGCAGTCCAGGGGTCAGGAACCGGGGAGAGGTGCCCCCACGGCACGCACACGTCGCCTGGTAGGTTTCGCTGACCCACCCCCCAACCCTCGGGTAGTGTCGAAGGTGGAGGTACTCTCGGTTGTTTGGGGGGGGGGGTGGTGGTCAATACAATGCACAATGTATGAAGATATTAGAAGTCACCGTGCTACCAAAGAATGCTGTACGAAAGGTTGGAAAAGCCTATCAAGATAATGTTTCAAATGTTGTTGCATTACGCACAAGAACAGACTTGTATGTGTAACTACTACTGTTCTGATGGGGGGAGGATTACTACAATAGCAATAATAACAACAACAACAACAACAACACAACAACTAGAACTGCCAGGCAGTTTTACGGCTTCCAAGCTCATTAGCAGTTGGAAATTTTGGCAAGCTGTAGCACTGCAGCACAAGTGTCAGCAAAAGATCAGTTTCAATTCAAAATACTGGATTAGTTCATTATCTCATGATGCTTTAAAGTGTTTAACCATAGTAACCATGACCCTATGTACCCACTGTAAAGAGTTATAATGTAATTTTACACTTGACCAAAGATTTTGAAAGGTTTTTAAAGAAATGCATCAGGTGGCCATATTGGTTTAGGCACAAACACCATTTTTCAAGAAGTCAATTGTACCGACACAGGAATGATGCTTGTCAACTTCGAGTTAATCGAATAAAACATTTTTGATCTGAAGCAGTTTTAAATTTAACGGTCTGGCCGCCATCTTGTTTTTTTGTATTTGAATTCCATTGTCCCCAGGATGACGCCTACCAAGTTAGGAGTTAGTTGGTTAAACGGTTTGCAAGCAGAAGCAGTTTGATGTTTGGGCGTGTTTTGTACGAAAGCCACTTTGATAGCAAAATTTAATGCAGCAACTTCTGCTTCGCAAATTTGAAGCGGGTTTGGTTGCTGATGACACATGCAAAGTTTCAGGTCAATCGGTTCACAAGAAGATGATTTTGAAAGGCTTTTCCAAAAAAATGCATCAGGCCGGTGATGCTTGGTTGACGCAGGAGCACAATTTTTGCATCTGAACTACAATCTACATGGGATGATACCTGCCAAATTTCATGTTGACTGGCTACACCACGTGCAAACAGGAAACGTTTTGGGAGCAAAAACTACAACTATCTGACTGACTATTTACAACAACAATAGGCTTCCCAAGCAAGCTTGGAAGCCTAATAACATAACAGGGCTTGGAACTCACACTGGCCCTGCTAGCACCCAGTCCTGGGGTTCACAACTTGACTTGTTTAGATATCTTATTGAAATGCACAGGTGCCAGCAGTTTGAACAATCAGGCACAGCATGAATGCGTCTCACCTGTAGGTTTACCAATAGAAGTTGTTCATGCAGCTATTAAGGAGGTACTATTTATTTAACCTCAAACTCATGATCATGTGAATAATATACTACCTTGAGGGGAGCTCTGAACCCCAACAAACCCTGCAATAATAACAATGATGCTAAAACGAGACATAAATACCTCTCCAGCATTGAAGTCCTCGGCCTCTTCCTGCATTTGAGCCCCAGGTAGGGGAGGAGGAGAGGAGGAGGAAGTAGCAGAAATCAGTGGACCCCCCCCAACAGACTGTGCCACTTCCAAACAGGCAGGGGGGGAGGAGGAAGCGGTGGAAGCAGAGACCGCACCAACTATGAGAGCAGGAGGAGGAGGAGGGGGGCTGACAAGGACAGGAGGAGTGGTCGGGCTCGAGACCACAGTAGCAACAGGCTGAGCCTGAATCTGCAGAGGGGAGGATACTGGAGCAGGAGCAGGGAGTATCTTGATCTGCAGGGGAGGGGGAGGAGCTGTGGTGATGGTCAGCCCCGCCCCTCTAGGTTTGGCCTGCAAAGGGGGCGGGGGCAGCTGCTGGGAGGTATGCACCATCTGCTGCAGGCGGGGGGGTGGGGGCTGCTGCATTTGCTGAAGAGGAGGGGGTTGGCTGAGAAAAGGGCGAGGATTAGAGGCGGGGGTGACAGTGGGAGCAGTCTGCTGGATTTGGAGCCCCCTAGAGGCGGGGATGACTGTTACCACAGAGGTTGGGATTTGCTGGTGGTGTGAGCTGGACGCCAGCATCTGTTTGGAGATGATGATCTTGGTGACGGTGCGAGTGTGCTGGCTGGGGCTGCTCTGGGAGGAGAGAGGGGGGTGCGAGGGTGCAATAGCCCCTGTTCTGGACCGGGTGATGACCTGTGGGTGGTTCAGGATGATGTTGGAGGTGCAGATGTTGGTTATGGTATTGGTGTTGGCACTAGGTGAGGTGGCGTGTGAGCGGGTCTGCTTGGGGGCAGCTGGGGGTGGGGGTGTTGAAGGTGGCTCTGTATCCATGACTTCCACTGCGGTCTGAGAAGAGAAAAATAATAAAACGTCAGTGACAGACAGAGACAGAGACACACACTAGGGATGAAACGATTTTTCGATAGTACGACATATCGTGATTACAAATATTCGTGATAATCGTATCGTTAACATTTAATTATTCGATAATAGTCACATACTATATATACTTACTGTATATAGTTTGCGCTGCTCTGGAGTTTCAAAATTAACTGTTACATAATGATTATTTACAATATTCAATAACGTTAAAAATAAATAAATAAATGATAAGTGATGTTAAATGCAATTTTGGAGGAAGGATCAGCTAGTGGGTATGCAATTTGTGGTAAATCAATTTGTATTATTATCATTATTAGTTTTTCGTAAACTCGTGTCTAGTTTATATAGATTACATTCCAAAGTACTGTAATCTGTTTGGAATAAATATTTTAGTAACACTCTTGTAGTAGGTTAAACTTGCTAGGCTTGTTGCAAATGCTGTGTTTTTTTTTTTCTCTTGATGCTACCAAGGCATAATTGCCCCTCGCACTCAATTGTGCACAAGCTTTTACTGAACTGCAATGATATAAAAATAACAACGTCAAGGGAGAAGGAATACACTGAAAATGCGTGGTGCAATCATCAATACTTACTAGAACGATTATATTTTGTGTGCCCAATTAATCGATTGCTATTTTGAGGCTAACAGACAGCCCTAGTGTGTACTTGTGTACTTTCACTACTAATATATCTCTCTATCTATCTATAGATCTCTATCTATCTCTATCAGTGGCGGTTCGTGTATACGGGCGCAAAGGGCGCCGCCCCACCAGTTTAAATTAATAAGTAATAATAATGATCTAAATTAAACAGGAGCTACTATTATTAACATTACGATAATTGTTACCTGCATTATGACCCATTATTTCTCACCCCTGCCTCACACAGTAATGGGGTGGGAGGAACAGATCAGAACCGGTTCAGCGCCCGTGACAGTTATGAAAGTGTATAGCTGTCATGACTACAGTATGATATTCCAAACAATCAAGCCACTTTTAAAATAGGTGAAACGAGTTATAATATCATAACTACAGTATGCTCCTGCAGAAAAGTAAGTAAAAATAAAATAAATCGTGAAGATTCATCATCTATTGTCCGATTAAACCTGGTACCCTACATTTGTTTTCCCCCTGCACTAATACTTAAGCATAGGGCGATATGGTTATTCATACTGTATTTACATCAAAGGCTAGTTATTTACAAAGCCTACTACTTCTGTAGGCCTATTTATTTGAACATACAGAAATCAGTAGCTTAGTATCTCTGGTCATGTATATCACAGGCTTTCATTTCAGTAATGTAATGCACAATAGCAATTACAGGAGGATAACTGAAGAACAGTTAAATACAGTACATCGAGTGCAAGTAGTATGCTATGTTTTTATGTTATATGTGTATTTAGGAGAGGTGAAGTACGGGGGTTATGGTTGGGGGATAAGAGTTGGTTCTCCGACACCCCACCCCTCTCAGAGTTCACCAGCCGCGATTGATTTTATTTTATATATATATATATATATATATATATATATATATATATATATATATATATATATATATATATATATATATATATATATAGTGTACACACATACAGTACCAGTCAAAAGCTTGAGTACACCTGCTTGAAATCGGGTTTTTCATGATTATCTATGCTTTTAACTGTATAAACTTGTCCATAAACACTGAATATTTCATTATATGATACGTGTACTTATATAAGCGGATAATCATAAGTGAATTGCATTCAAAAACATAACTTTAAAATGAAAATGTAAATCTTGTCAATTTCAATGAAATGGTCACCCAAAGCAAGGGGCAGCAAGTCAGTTAAAAATCTGAAATGTGTTAGAACACTGGCCTAAGTATAAAAGTGTCTTTGTTGAATGTTCTCCGAGTTAATTAGCATGTTACCTAATTAACCTTTTGTCACTAATTATTGTTAACAAGTGAGGGTTAGGGTTAGCTACCTATATCTGATTACTATAAATATAGGTAGCACAGGCACAAGTTTGTCATTCTTGGATGTAAGGGAGCAGAAAATAGCAAAAATACGCTCAGTTAAGCAAAGAAAAAAGACAAAGACAAATCGCAATTACTACTGTAATTACTTTAAGAAATGAAGGTCAATCTTTAAGACAAATCGCAAGAACTGTAACAAGTGTCTGTAACTGCTGTGGACCATCAAATGATTTGAAGAAACTGGCACTCATGAGGACCGAACAAGGTCGCAGGCCAAGGGGACCTCAGAATCAGAGAACAAGTTCATTCGAGTCACAGGTCTGCGAAACCGGCGATTAACTGCCCCTGAAATACAATCTCAGCTAAATGCTACTAGAAGTACAGATGTTTCAACATCAACTGTTCAGAGGAGATTGCGTGAAGCTGGCCTAACTGGAAGAATTGCTGCAGATAAACCATTGTTAAGAGTGCAGAATAAGAGGAAGAGACTTACCTGGGCCAAAAAACACAGAAAGTGGATGTTTGAGCAGTGGAAGTCGGTCTTATGGACCGATGAGTCAAAATTTTAAATATTTGGGTGCAACTGCCGAGTATTTGTAAGACGCAGAGAGGGTGAGCGCATGAGTTCTGCATGTGTGGTTCCCACTGTCAAGCAGTGAGGAGGCAGTGTCATGGTCTGGGGTTACTTTGCTGGTGACAAAGTTGGTGATCTTTACCAAATCCATGGCAAGCTCAACCAACATGGCTATCCTAGTATACTTCCATCAGGATTATGGCTAGGTGGGCAGTCCTTCATTCTTCAGCAAGATAATGACCCGAAACACACCTCAAAGTTGTGCAAGAACTATCTGGCGAAGAAGGAAAATGAAGGACAACTCAATCTAATGACCTGGCCTGCCCAGTCTCCAGACCTCAATCCCATAGAATTTGTATGGGACGAACTGGACAGAAGAGTCAAAGCAAAGCTACCCACAAGTGCCCTACATCTCTGGGAATTGCTGCAGAAGAGCTGGGAAGACATGTCGGATGATTTCCTGCTGAAACTTGTTAACCGAATGCCTCGTATTTGTGAGGCTGTTATTAAGGCAAAGGGTGGCTATTTTGAGGAATCCAAGCTTTAGAGACAATTTTCAATTTTCCTGAACATTGCTTTGATACTCATGTTTTGTTTTGTATATTGTAACATGTGTTTTCATTTTCAAGTATTTACAGAAACGTATACGATGTAAAACATTGTCAATTATGAAAAAAAAACTTTGTTTCCAGCAAGTGTACTCAAACTTTTGACTGGTACTGTGTGTGTGTGTGTGTGTGTATATATATTAATTTATTCGGGGAAATACAGTACCATACAATGAAAAATACAGTACCATACGATGAAAAATACAGTACCATACGATGGAAAAAAAAATATTTAAACAGTGTGTAAAAATAAACAGCATGTATGAAAATAAATTGGACCTGAAACGCCTCACAAGTGCTGAATAAATGGACCGCAAAGGGTTAATAATACACACCTCAACTTGTTACCTACATATTGGGGCAAACAAGCTTGTAATACAACCTGGAATGGGGGAATCTGTTATGCAATGGGAGTCTGACTTCGATCCCTGTACAGTACTTTATACTCAGCAACTCCAGGTTAGCAACGTGATTACCTGAGAGACTTGATTGGCCCGGTAGGCTGCCAGTGCTTTCAGGTACTCCTTCTTGGCAGCTTCAGTCTTCCTTTTGTAAACCTGGAGAGGGAGGGAGAGGGTTTAAGCCTAGTAATGTGTGGTGCTTGCATCCAAAGTTCAGAAATATCCTTACCAACACATTAATAAGACTAGAGTGCCTTACTGTGAAACTGCCCCGTGGTTGCCTTCTTGGCTCAAAACTGTCCATAGTCCCTGAGCAGTGAGCTGCCTCTGCACAGGAGCCAAAATACAGCATATGTCGTCCACCTTGGCTCAAACCTCTCCACAGCCCCAGAACAGGCCACTACCTCCGCACTACAGCCAAAGGGCTTTAGTTTAATCAAGTTCCTCAGAGTCAACCCAAGTATCCATCCCCACCTGTTTTTGCTCCTCTCCCAGGCTGTCCCACATGGAAGCCACGATCTTGCTGACCTCCCCAAAGGTGGCGCTGGGGTTCTGCCCCTTAATGGCTGCCTGCGTGTCCCTGAAGAACAGCGCATAGGCCGACACCGGCTTCTGGGGCTCGTTCGGATCTTTCTTCTTCTTCTTCGTCTTCTTGGGGGGCTTCGCTCTGCGGACCACCACGCTGCCCCCTCCCCCCTCACTCACTCCCAGCAGCCCAGGGGACATGGTGACAGGGGACTCCACTATGATGTGCTTCTCAGACAGCGAGAGGGGAGGGACAGAGAGAGGGGAGAAAAGGAAATAAACAATTTGACAAACAAAAGCCCGATTCTGATAAACTACGGCATGTCACAATCAAAATTCACTCTAATCGGATAAGCGGCTCTCTAGGCATGTGTAAAAATGCAAGTGTGACCTATGGGTGTGCTGCTACTCAGATCGTCCAAGCGATTCCCTTCAACATGACTGATGGCAGGTACAGTGCTACCCCATTATAACGTGACCTGTTATAGTGTGGAATCGCTTATAACTCGCAAACGTTGGGTGAACGTTCCAGATACTTTAAGTTAGAGGTGGGGAACCCATATTCCTAGAGGGCTGGTGTCCCTCCTGGTTTTTGTTCCAACTGTGCCCTAAATTACTTAATTAGACCAATAACTTAGGGCACAGTTGGAACAAAAGCCAGGAGAGACATCGGCCCTCCAGGACCAGGATTCTCCACCCCTGCTTTAAATGATCCTGGTGATGTTATCGTGAATTACGCTAGGATAAATTGTACCATGGATTCTGTGTTATTTATTTACAGTTTACAACATTTATTATGAAAAATATACACTTTAAATAAGAATAAACTTTAAACAGGTGGAATAGCAGTTTCTGTTATACTGTATATATTGTAACGACTGGGATTTATACTGTTGCAGGACTGGTCTGCGGACTCTGTGTGTGTGTGTGTGTGTGTGTGTGTGTGCGTGTGCGTGTTTGTTAGCAGGGACGCGGTAAGCTTGCCACAGTTGGGACTGGTGGGTGACGTCCGGAGAAGCGGGGACATGAAAGCATATAGGGGGGTGCCCACATCAGCGCGGGCAGTGCCATGTGAGACAAGCTGCTGTGTTAATGTGTGAGAGTGCCGTTTGTTGTTTTTGGTGTGGCCCAGGGAATACCCATCCCAATAAACCGTGAACTTGTGCGTCTCCCTCATTTTCCCACAGTATGCTACAATATTAATTTGGCTTGTGGGCATTGTAAATTACTTCAGGTAACATTATTTGTTACAAGGCGAAACACTAATTACGCGGTCTCCTAATTATGGACCCTGACAACCGCATTATAACCGGGTAGCATGTTTGATATAAAATACATTCTCTCTTTATTCTCTTGAACACCAAGTCCCAGTCTTTTAAGGAGAGTCCAATCATTCAGCAGTTTCAGGGACTCGTATTTAACATTGTATCCAGTGAACTTCCATGTGCTCTGACTCAATCAAAAAGGGTTATGAAGGCATGAACTGATGAAAGTTAATTGCACACAAGCATTTAAATGTTAAATACCAACTCCCCAAATGTGTACTGTATTGCAACGTACTGCACACCATTGTATTATATTGCACTGCACTATACAACACAGCACTGTACTGCACTGAGTAGTACTGTATAGTACTACACTGTACTGTAGAATGCTGTACTATATTATATTGCACTGTACTGTATTATAATAACTGATGAGCAAAAAACACGCGCTCATTTACACCAGCAACAGAGCATGACCCCAGCACAAGCTGAAAGGAATTCCAACCGTACCTCACATTGTTACTGTCTTCTCTCGCTCGCTTCTCAAGCAGGAATAAAAAAGTTCACCAGATATTATAAAAAACACTGCATGGGGGTAGAGTGTGATAAATGAGAATTGTATGCCATACAATTACTACCCCATGCATTATTCTCTATATGTTGTACTGTATTGTCTTGAAGTATGCTGTATTGCACTGTACTGTATTTCAATGTTCCATACCGTATTACATTGTGTTTCAATATTGTGTACTGTACGGTACTGCGTTATACTGTACTGTGTTACTTTACACTACACTGTACTACACTGCATTGTACTGTATTTCACTGCACTGTGCTGTGTGCTGCAGGTGCCCCACCCTCTTGAACTCTTCAGCCGCCTCCTCCTGCAGGGAGCTGGAGGGGGAGGGCGTAGCAGACAGCGGCTCCTCTGGGGACTGTGGGCGGGGCACTATGGTCCCTCCCCCCAGGCTCAGGCCCAGCTGCGAGGTCAGCTCTGATTGGTCAATGGTGGTCAGTTGCCCATGGCCCAGCAGCCCATGGTGGTTGAGGTCTGACAGAGGCACATCAATGGTCATGGAAGAACTGGAGCTGTACTGGGAGCCCAGTGAGTGAGACAGGTCCTGGGGGAGAGAATCAACATAAAGGAGTTAATTATACAGCACAGCCTCTTTCCTAGAGACCAGACCAATCTCTCTCCCCCTCTCCCTCTCAGACAGACAGACAGAGTCAGCCCACTCCCTCTAATCACTCACCATACTGAGTGCTGCTCCCATCAGCTCCCCCCCTCCGCCCTCCATGTTGAGGTGTTCGAGCCCCTGGGACGTGAAAGGGGCGCTGTATCCCACGGGGTCGGCCCCAACACTGCCCCCTGCAGTCAGGGCAGGGTCCTGCAGCTCGTCAAAGTGCCCTACATCGGAGACCGCCAGGGAGGGATCAGGATCCAGCGAGATGGGGGGGATCTCAAACTCCTCATCCCCTAGGCTTGGGGTGTGGAAGGTCTGGAGCCAGAAACAACAAGGAACACAGAGTAAAGATCAGTCATGACAGAAAACATCTACTACATCTTAAACTGTACAAAACGTTAAGTTCTTACCATAACCCTGGTTCTGAAATAGAAATGCCAAGACATCTATTCCCAGCTGTTCCCCAGGCAAAGAGGTCTATCTCTGCTCTTCCGAATCTCTCCCAAATGAGGCTCACCATTGCGGGGTGAAGCCTTCACTCTGAGCTGCTGGGGACTCCCCTTGAGAGGAGATCCGCCACCCAGTTTGCTACGGGCAGTACATCTGCCCATAATGAAAGGAGGTAGTTGTGCGCCCAGAGTTGTGGGCCACACGATGGAGACTGGCCGACTGCAGGCTGCTCTTGTGGTTGATGAAAGCCGCCACTGTTGTGTTGTCTGCGCGGACAAGCCCACGTCTCCCTTGAACTGCCTGCAAAAACCTCTGCAAGGCCAGGTAAACTGCCGGCAGTTCTAATATTGATGTGCAGATCCTTCCATGAGTGGTTCCACACACTTTACACACCCCAACCATTACACACAGCCCCTAGCCCAGTCTGAACGCGTCCGTGACTCGGTGATGCTGCCCAGTGCTACGCCTAGGCATAGATAGGCCTGCTGTTTCCTCCAAGAGTGTGCCCTTAGACAGAAGTGGGACATTGTCAATAGACAGCCGTGGTTCAATGTGGGCTGCAAGATCCTGTGGTTGAACCAAGCCTGCAGAGGGTGCATATGCAGGAGACCCCATGAAATGGTCTGGGATGCTGTAGCTGCCATCATGCCCAGAAGTTTCTGGTAGAGCTGAAAGAGCTCTAAGCAGGCAGCTACTCTGCACTCTGCCATCCGACAAAGTGGCCAGCATGGACCTGCAGTCCAAGTACACTCCCCGATTGGAGGCTGTCTGGGAAGTGGGTCCATCACTGATGATGTAGTCACGCCCCGAAAGGGAGAGAATAGTCTGTATCAACAGCAGTAAGCACTCAGATGTCTGTGGTGCACGGACGCCAATAGTTGAAATGGCTCCTCGAGAAAGGGCCCTGGGCCTGTGGCAGCAAATTCCTAAGCAGTGCCCAATTTGTAAATAGAGGTGCCAGGGGGCAAGCAATGACAATACTACCATTCTTAAGAACCGCACATTCAAAATCATGCACGTTTATCTAAAAGAGTATCGTATGTACTTACAACCACATATTCTACATGATTCATATATAAAGTAGTAGTAGTACATGTAGAAAAACTTACTCAAGGCAACTGCAAGACAATAAATAAATAAATAAATAAAATAAAATAAAACCTGCATACATAGTAGAGTTGCCACCTTTGAGATGCAAAAAAACTGCCACCAACAATGCAACTGCCCCGCCCCTCAGTGAATTATGTATGTTAATAAACAATATTTACTTATTAAGCCAAGTATATATACTATAACAGTGACTTACAGTAGCACATACACAAACAGGTAGTGATAAACAGATACCAGTAGATAAGACTAGACATTTTTCTTACCTTAGTCGTGTTTTCAGCAACATTTTTTTTTTGTTTTGTTTTCAACAGCACAGAGAACATAAGAAAATAAGAAAGTTTACAAAGGTGAGGAGGCCATTTGGCCCATCTTGCTCGTTTGGTTGTTAGTAGCTTATTGATCCCAGAATCTCATCAAGCAGCTTCTTGAAGGATCACAGGGTGTCAGCTTCAACAACATTACTGGGGAGTTGATTCCAGACCCTCACAATTCTCTGTGTAAAAAAGTGCCTCCTATTTTCTGTTCTGAATGCCCCTTTGTCTAATCTCCATTTATGACCCCTGGTCCCTGTTACTTTTTTTCTGGTCAAAAAAGTCCTTGCGTCGACATTGTCAATACCTTTTAGAATTCTGAATGCTTGAATTAGGTCGCCACACAGTCTTCTTTGTTCAAGACTGAATAGATTCAATTCTTTTAGCCTGTCTGCATATGACATGCCTTTTAAACCCGGAATAATTCTAGTCGCTCTTCTTTGTACTTTTTCTAGAGCAGCAATATCCTTTTTGTAGCGAGGTGACCAGAACTGAACACGATATTTAAGATTAGGCCTTACTAATGCATTGTACAGTTTTAACATTATTTCCCTTAATTTAAATTCAGCCATTTTCACAACACATCCAAGGATCTTGTTAAACTCAGATAAAATTGCAAAGTATAAAAGTGCAAAGTGCCAAAATTACTTGACAGCGGACCGTCTCTCTAGCAGAGTCACAAGAACTGTGGTGACAATTTTAAGAAAACGCATTTGAGAAAAAAAAAATTGTATATTTTTAACTTCCAGAACTGAAGAGGTTCCGGCACTGCTCCTAAGGCTGCTGCATTGCCTGTAGGTTGGCCTGTGGAAAGTGTGATGGCCTCTGTAGCGAGCCAGTCCTCAGCATCACCTTTGGCAGCGGACGCAGCTGGCTGTGCCGGTTTTGGGAACGCTGGTTTACGTGCCAGAGGTGGTCTCGCTTGGGTGCCTGATGGGGACACAGTGGTGCTGTATCCCTGTCAGGCACCCATGCCTTGGAAAGCCAAATCTGCCTGCAGGCGGCTAACAGCAAAGCATGTTTCTGCCTACAGCCTGTCTGTTAAGCTTGGACAACCACAGCTGGTTTTTGTTCACTAGGCGCAGCTCATCCAGCTGTTGTGCCTGTGGTTTGTGGAGAGGGACTGCAGCAAATATGACCGGTAGGCTACCAGGATGCTGTTGTAACTGTCTAGCCGGGAACGCCCCGGCTGCATAAGCCTTCTTAAGGATTACCTCAGAAACCCAGCACCGCTTGTTAGGACGGGAGGCGTCCTTGAATAGCGGTGCCAAATTAGGTGCCTGGACAGACGGAAAATGGGCTAGGCCCAGCTTTTTTGCGTCATGTATCCTGTACAGGCCGTCCATTATATGGGAAACAGGAGAAGCTGTTGCCGATTGGTCCCAGGAGGACTGGATCTTCTACAAGAAATCCAGGTGATATTGGGGGGGGGGTTATGGGTGAGGCGGTAGGCTCCTCATCAAAGATGTAGGCCAGGGCACTTGCAAGCTTGCAGTGGCCCTCTTGATTAGTGGTATGAGTTCTGCCAAGAGGAACAGCTTTACCACTGGGGACGTTCTCAGAGGGGAACGTCAACTCCTGTTCGCCAACCTCTACAAAGCGGCAATCGATTACACGTCCTGTTGTGTCCAATCTGGGTTGCTAGCAGCCCCGTGGGGCCCCAAGGGGGTAGACGGGGCCGAGTGCTCCTGCAGCAACTCAGCAAGAATAGTTCCCTAGTGGGAAACAGTTTTTTTTCCATTTGCTCAGAGTCTGCCGATCACCTGTAATGGTGACTCTTCTTCCTCTTCTGTGAGTGAGTGGAAGAAGAGGCAGAGCTTGAGGAGGATGAGGAAGACTTGAAGACGGTTTTCTGGCTGGGCTATTTCCCCGGGTGTGTTGTCTGCTCTCCCTTGGCACAGAGCCATGGGGTGAGGACCAACGTTCCCTCTAAGCTTTTTAGATACTGAGAAACTTGCCGTTTTGACTGAGAAAGGGTAAATTATCAGTGAGAAACCTTCAGCCACACATGAACTCTTAATATATTTTTGTTGCATTATACAATATTCCAACACAAGTACCTCAACAACTTCACAATTTACTTTAAATTTAAACAAGACATTTATTGTGGCTCTGCCTCTGATTTTGAATCATCGATCCTATGCAGCCCTGTCGGTTGTTATCATACGTATAGAATGCATAAAATTGCTTTATACTACTGCATAAAACATGGCATCTGCACTGCCTTCAATTGTAACCATCTTTAGGGCTACTAATTGTTCCATTCTTGGGAATACCAAATTCCATTTTTCAAAAGTGGCCAATTCCATTTGTTCCCACTTTTTATCAACATATTAATAATTAAATATGGCATCTGAACATACATATAATGTTGCTAGTTAAAATTATAGTCTTCCACTAACATAGTAGTTCAGTCTACAAACAAAGAGGTTTTGAAGACCTGTTTAGCTTATTGTTGGCATTTACAATAACAAAAATAAATAAATAAACAAACAAACAGTTTAGTAACAGTCCAGCAATGTCATGTGAGAGTAATCCTATGTACAGTACTCCACAAAGTTTATTGTTTTACTGGCATTATAATAATAACCAGGATAAAATATGAAACACCGATAAAGGCGTGCTGACTGACTCATTGCTCTAAAACAGGTTCACTGCTATGTATTACCTGATTGTAATTTAAATAACGCCCCCTTTTAAATTAAACGCATTATTAATCCTCTAAATGGCTTTGTTCGTAATTCTGCAGTGTTATTTGCAAGATTTAAAAAGAAGCAAAAAAATAAACTAATCAATAATGAAAGACGCGATGAATTTAGCCTACTTCAGAAAGCACAGCCTTGAGCGCAGGACCTTTGAACTTAATTTTTCAGCCTAGAATGCAGTGCTTTGTCATTGTTACCGTCTTATTTGCTTTCTTATTCTATGCGATTTTTGACTGGCATTATTTTATTTAATGGTATTTATTCGTACATGATAAAGCGATTTACAGCAAAACTAAGAATAATATCGCACCATCCTTATTTAGATAATCAGATTTCTTCTAGCTCTATCTTACTGAAACATCGCTTTTTTTTCTCCATTGGTGCAGCCGCCATGTTGAGTTTCAGCAGACACGACTAAACTCGCAAAAAACAAATAATGTACATGGCATGTCTTCTTCAATTACTATACACTTAAATCTGTATTTTCGACTAATGTGCTGACTACATTTTTTACCAGTTTCAAAACACTTGAGAAGATTTCTCAAATGATTGTTTTAAAAGGGAAATTAAAAAAAAACTGTCAAAGTGTGAGTATTGTGAAGTTTATTTATGTTTACCAGAATCTTTATACCTCTAAATAAAGCAGGAACATTCTGCATCACTGATTTTAGTATTCAGTTATATATCGTTAAACTGTAAAGTTCACGAGCAACACACTATAGAGGCAGAATTGCCAGACGCCTGCTTCGCCCACCCTGTACCAGTAGATTCACTGGTGCCAGAGTGAACACTGCACTGTGACGTGCACTTTTACAAAAGAAAATTAGAGAATCAGCTGCAAGACAGACACAAATATGCTTATGATAACGCTTTGTACTAATGGTCTCAAAATAATACGTTTACCTCGAGAGGCTAGAGTCTCGACTGAGGTTGATATTTATGATAAAAACTTGCGAAAGTTAGTAAACAGAGTGCAAAGGTTGTTGCCAGTTACTGATAAAAATGTGTGTATTTTAGCCTTCGAGGGAACGCTGGTGAAGACGCAGCACCCTCCAGGGTTCTCCCCAGAAATTCTGTACTGCCAGGCGGCAGAACACTATAGCCGGGAGCACTTTTAACAGAAAACTAAACTCGCCTTACCTTAAATATGTAATATGACAAATAATTTGAATAATGTGTTGTCTTTCTTTGACTATAACTGGTTGCGCTTTTTTATCTTCTACATTTCCTTTTTCATTACTGTTTTTTATGATGGTAAATGACCGTGCTTATTTAGCACTGTATAATTTGACTGGGGAAAGAGAACGGAGGTTACTGGAGTTTGTCAAGTTTTCAGTTCTCTATTTTTATTTTTCACTGTTCTATATTTTTTTAATGCAACTGTTCATTTTAACCTTTTTTTTTTTTTTTTTTTTTTTTTACACAACAGTACTTGCACACGTTTGGTCACCATCATAACTGCTGCATGAAACTGTTGCATGAAATAACCCAGCACCTCGGTACTTACGCATTTGTATATCAGCTGACAAGTTCAGCTGATATCCCAGCACGCCTTTCTTCTTAAAAAGGCGTACAGCCTCTATACATGGTCCCCCAATATATCTCACAACACCTGGTCACATTTTTACAATATCACAATAGGAATACTTTTTTTTTGGTGCCAGATGTGGTCTCTGGTGCATATGTATAGTTATTATGTACTATACATCACCTTACAGTACAATAATATGACAACAAATGGACTGAATGATAACACCCTAAAATAATCTTAACATTTTTAATAAAGTAGCCCTAATTAATCTAATATTAGGCGGTGGACTGCGCCGATCGGCGGCTTATTTTGAAAACCCTGCATTCATTGTCACTATGCTCTGAAAATAATCTTATTTTTTTTTGCAGTCATTTTTAACGTTTTAGCCTCTTGAAGTGCTTAACACAGAAAACCCGTCAGGTCAACTCTCGGATTGATTAAATGCTGTGTCAAGTCGTAACACAGCTGTGTTGTATTGCCAAGATTTTTATTTTTTCGCCCATCAACGTGCAAGTGATCTAGTCTGCTAGATGCACAATCAATCCTTATCTGCAAGATGGGCGAATCTGTTTTTTTTAAAGCCAGGCGTTGACAGCCACTTAGTCTGAAAAGGCCTGGGGAGAACCCTGTTACCACAACTTTGGTTGTAACAGTAAGTAAAGCACCTGAAGACACTTGCATGTCATAATGTTTATAAAATTGGCTCACTGCTGGCATTAAAATAAGCAGGAAAACTTATTTATATTACAATAGTTCAGCAAACAAATGTCCAGCACTGTGTATTCCAGTCTACAAATGAAGTTTTCAGAACACCTGTTTAGCTTATTGCTGGCATTCCAATAACAATACAAAATATGAAAACATGTGAGACTAATCCTATTTCCAGTACTCCACAAATTAAGTTACAGTGTGTAAACATGCAAGTCTGACATTCGTGCATCTAAAAAGAAATTCTGATACTCTCCATAACTGCGCTAAGAATGTGATGAAACTTGGTAAGGACAATCTGGAGCTGAGGTTCTCTAGATATGCAAAAATCTGACACATACATACGGAGAGACAGACACCTTCACATGTCCCCAGATTCTGATACAATAATTGACTTGTTTACGATTAATTGAATATATGTACCATCCATAACTACTAAACACTCAAAAGTGCTGAACTTAGAAATACTAAAAGAAATGTACATGTTTTGACGAAGTCTTTTTCAGTGTCTTCAGGACACAACAAAAGTTTGCTATTAAAATGTACTGTATGTCGAGGTGGAATGGGAACCTTCCAGAATATATATTTCACACCTTGCAGATCCACTGCCTGCCACATCACACATCGTACACTGTCAGTGCCTACAGGGTGTTATGGCAGGTGTTTGTATAACTTTAATCCAACCTTTGACAGACGTACAGAGTTGACTAAACTTAAGCAGTTCTCAGCATGAGGGCTCAGAAATCAATTTTCTTGTCTCTTAGTAGGGTCATTCCAACTCAACCAGAAAAGGGGCATTTAATTGGTCCAATTAAGTAATTTAGGACAACCCTGGTCTTAGTTGAGCCCAGGGTGATCAGGGTCACTTTTTCTCTTCAGGTTGACCTTTGCCAGGTGACAGCTCAAAGGGGAAATAAAAAAAAAAACAGCTCTGGTTGAGTTGGTATGGAATGACAAAGTAGAGCAAAAGTATCACTGCCATTAAATTAAACTCATCTTCCCAACATCTTCTGTACATCACACTTACAAACCCAGGCATACAAAACAAAGGGAAGTGGCCATGCAGTTGGACGTGTGCCACACACACATTCTAGATGTTAACTGATTCTGCACTAATTGATTCACCTTGTTATTGATCAATAGCGTGCCAGTATTATGAGGGAGGCACAGTCCCTACTTTAATTTTGTGTTCCCCTATACACTGTTCACAAACATGATCTCTACCTCTGCCGACGAGAGGAAGGGGTGTCCAGCTCCACTGATGGTGAGATAGTGATCGTTCCCTCCAGGAAACTGAAAGACACAATAAGAGAGGATTGTTCTGAGAGGGTAATCCACTAAGAGTTAATTCTGTGAAATCAGGTACAATTAACCCTTCAAGTAGTGAGTTCTAAAATGCACTGCCGGTCCTACCAGAGTGAGGTTTTTTTCTTCTGTCTTCTGCATACGCTTGATTATTACGTACAGTACAGCGTACAAACAAACTGAAAGCTATATGTTTGTATGTATGTAACGAATACTGACGGAATACAGACAAATCATTTTTACCATAAAATAACAAATATATCTTTAGTCATAGGGAAAGGTTTCGACTAAAAAAATAACATGTAGGCAATAAACAACAAGGTGGAACAACCCCAACAACACGTCCTAACAAAAAAAAAAAAAGTGCGAGAGAGAGACATGAATAAATCCTATCCAGGTAAACAGACTGTGGGGGAGTGACAGAGTCTGATGCTTCAGCGTGTGATTCTCCTTGAAGCATGAAGCAACGCACAGAGCTTTGCGCCGCCTCTTCGCTGTCGCTTGATGTTGATGGTAAATATTCTTTGCTTATGCCTTCACTGACACACTCGCTGACATCCAATTCAGTGGAAGAATTGTATGTACTTGAATTTAAATCGGAGTCTGAATTCAGTATTATTACTAATACTTTCTAGAGTGATTTTCGCCGGTTTACAAACACTGCTGACATTTTTGTGACTGGTTTTATTAAATGTAATTCAGTCAATATCTGGCAGAGGGTCCAAGAGACCAATAAAAGGTGTTACAAAAACCTATACAATTTTCACACAGAAATGCTGCTAATGTGTCGTCTCTGAAATGTTTTAACGAGCGTGTAAAACACCCTTTCACACAGCATGAAATCTGGGTGTAATACCGTCATAACCCTTTCACACAGCCAGAGATCGCACGAGCACAACTGGCAAAATGACTGTTCTCGTACAATCTGAAACACTGACAAGACCTAACACACGCACGCAGTGCTTCACTTGTAAAGAAAGACGTGCCGGGCACAAGCAATGACAATAATACCGACCCCAAGAAGCACATATTCAAAAACATAACACATTTATGTGAAAGATCATTGTATGTACTTGTGTTAGATGTTTATAGCCACATATTCTACATCATATACAAAAGCAGTAGTGTGTTAATTATTAATTTCTCTGCACAATCGCAAGGTGGTTCAAAGACGGCATAAAATATGATGGTTCTGTGGCAGTACAGGCAATTCACACAGACCTATAAGCCACTTCAGTGGCGGTTCTGAACTGTCATAACTGACCTGTGTGTAAGCACCTCTAGTGTTACAATATTATGTGATCAGGAGTTTTGTAGGCTCAGTAATTCAAGTAATTCGTACTACTCAAAGGGTTAAGGCTGGAAATCTTTAATAGAGGACTACTTAGTGCAGTATCCCATTCAAGGCTCCTACAGTATACAGGACTAACACAATAATGTGTGTCACATTTTCCTACATGGCAAATATTATGTTAAACATGCATTTGATTTTTAATAGTGCTAGGACAAACACACGATTTTCAAGTTCGGATATTTGCTCAATTTAAATATTTGTTCGGACATTTGCTCGTTTTTCAAAAAGTAATAAAAGCTATTATAATGCTCTGAAGGCATAGCAGCAGGGGCAGGGGGCGTGGCGTGGCCATGTGTGTGCCTTTATTTTACAGCAAGACCTTACAATATGTAACACTTTAAAATTGAAAAATATCCCAGAAGAATAAGTTGTGTAGGTCTTACTTTACCCCAGTGAATTAACTACAAAACAAAGGATGCCTAATAGCAGTTCAAGTTAAACATTGGTTTGTTTATTCCCAAAATAAATAGTATATAGAGTTATCACTTTTTTCATTCCTTGCCATTGCCATTTCTTCACAGTAAACAGTGGCCATCAACACGTTTGTCATAAAGTAATAACATGAGGTTTACTTGTAGCTCAACAAGCAAATGAAAACGTTAGTTTACCTACCGTAAACCTGGTTATCTGAAAGAAAAGATGGCCACCAAACATTGTTTATGGGATACAGTACTGCCTATTGGTAGGTGTCACTAAGCTTACTATCAAAGCTGCTGATAGGCCCCCTTCCCGCGATGACCTCCTCGGTCCTGCCTACCAAGGGAATATAATCGTCATGAAGAACGCCCCCGTGCGACTCGATCCAGGTGACAGGCAAGCACTCAGGGCTGAAGATGCTGCAAGAGCCTTGTAGGGATGAAGAGGCGTGTTTGGAGCCTAAGCACCGAGCACACATGGTATGCCTGTCTTCCTGTGGGATGCTAGTCCCACAGGCCATGCAGGCATGAAACCCAGCCCTGCCCGTCATTGCTGGGTCGCACAGTGTGTACGGGGTGCCTACAGTGTAAGTGCGTGACATGCACCGACTACCGTGGTACTAATGCACCGTGTACCGAGAGCACCACGTGCACCGAGTACTGTGCAGCGCTGGATACTGTGCGCACCAAGCACTGCGCCGTGCGTACCATGTGCACTAAGCACGGGGCAACAGGTACCGTGAGCACTGAGCACCATGCACTCTGGGTGCACCGAGTGCCATGCACCACTGGGTACAATGCACACTGCGTGCACCGTGCACAGGGCGCATCGCTTGCCCTCGGGTACCGTGCACACCGAGTACCACGTAGCGTCAGCGCACTGCCTGTATGTCAATGAGCACCGTGCGCACCGTGGTACCGAAGTAGCATGGGCCGAGCACGCACCGCGGCATTTAGAAAACTCCTGGGGCAGCTATGTAAATGGTGCCTACCCTAACCGTGTGGTCACACGCCTGGGCAGCGAGTAGCGTACAACAGGGGAACGGGACCGAAACCGCGGCGGGAGACTGACTTTACAAAACACAGTACAATAATAACACAGCAGTACAGATGGGGGAGAGCACACTGTCTGTTCGATTGTAAGGTCCAACACACATGGTGGTAGGCCAACGCAGCCTGAAGGTAAACCATAATCTGGTTTGTTTACTTTTTGCTGCCTAAAACTTTTAAATAGAGGCTCGAGCTGCTGTGTTGATTCTGTGTTTATATATATATTTTTTTAATCTCACATATTACATGGAGCCCTTTTTCATTTACCATTTTTTTTCAACTGTCACGCAAATTCTGGTGAGATGGTAAATAAGTACAAGGTATTTTTGTCATTTGAAGCAAATACGAACATCTCAGTTTTGTATCCGAATTCATGTCAAAAAATATTAATGTCGAATATTCGGATATTTGTCCAAGCACTAATTTTTGAAGGTATTTTTTTACTAGCATTTGTAAAAGCTGCAAACGTCTCTTGCGCTATTTTCCATGCTGCACTTCCTGAATTTATCCACACAAGTAAATCTGCATCCTTCTAGGAAAAACAATTTAGATCATATATATTTTAAATGGGGAAAAAAAAATTGAAATGTTTGCCATTTTTTGTTTAAAAGAGATCAAACTCCCAGAAGCTAGACGCACGCGCTTTTCTTATGACTTGCATGTTTTCAGTGTTAATTCCTTCATGTGATTTTACAAGGTTGACTAAGTGTAGCATTGAATATCTGCAAAAAGTGTTCGATCAATAACAGCTTCAGATAAATTACCATAAAAAGTCAAAGTCAGCTTTACCAAAGTGTGTGTTATTCATATAGGAAAATCTGACACCCATGAAATTACAGCAACACAAACTGGGTAAAATGTAGGGGAATTACTTTGTTAGCACCACTGACTTTAATACGTTTGAAGGATTAAAAGTTTAAACATTCTGTCTAAGAAATGTCTGTTTACCATTTAAAACTTTTGCATTAGAAAAAAATCCTAACTTGATTTTACTTTTCTGTTCATCTAGTGCCAGTTCTTGATAAAACACACATTAAGTTAAATGTTTAGTAAAATACTATTTAAAACATGTACAGCTTTATAAACAATCCACCACTTTGCGAAAACTGTGGATCATTTATTTATTTCAACAGCCATGTAATACTCTGAGTTATTACGCTCCTTAAAAACATTTCTAATTCCCACTGATAAGAATGGCCTGGATATAAGTGGGAAGTAGAACAATGTGCATTGTTCAAAGGGATGGAAACAGAACCCCTGTTGCACAGTTACTTATAAACTGTGGTTAATCAAGCACATATTACAACAGGAGTCTTATTTCCATTCCTGCACTGTGTTTACTGTATCTGTTCCTTATATCGAGTGGAACTTGCACAGTTCTGACACAACTTAAAACAATCACAAACTCTGCATAAGCAAAACTAGAAGAAACTAAGACAGCCAAGCTGTCTTAAAACAATGTATCATTGTTTTTCTTATGTCATTGCTATACCACATACTGGCAGTTCAACCCAAATTGACCAATTGTGAATTTCTAAACAGATAGATAGAACAGATTTAGACATACTGTATATGTGTATCAAGAAAACACTTAATAAAACCAACACCTGCAAACAAGAAGCAGCCGAGCCATTTAATTTCTGACAACTTATTAGTAGCACGAAAAACAACTTCTGACCTAACTTTGTTGTGTTATGGCCAATTTTAAAGCAAAAAAAAAAAAAAAAAAAAAGAAAATCTACAAATTCCATTACACAATTTCAAACTGTAAAAGTTCACGTTTTTTTTTTTTTTCTTTCAAATAAATAACCGTTAGTGCAATAAAAACAAATCGTACACCAACTTCAGTACATGGTAAAAATGTCACAGCTGACATAGGCCTAGTTCGTTCGTTAGAAACTCGCTCGACAGTCCGTGTATTGCACTTGCTACCAGCTCTTTACTTGGGAATTTACCCTTAAGACAATATTTTTACAATAAGTTTAACTGCTATTTGTCGAATTATTAATTAGTACGTAATTATGTATTTATTCTCTTATTTGACTTTGCTCTAATTTACTACTGACTTCATTGTATTTTATGACTGCTCTTATCTGTAATGTGATATTTTGTAACAACTGTAAGTCGCCCTGAATATGGTCGACTGGTAGAGATATAATAATAATAATAATAATAATAATAATAATAATAATAATAATAATAATAATAATATCATCAATTGAACATACACAGAACAGGGCTATGTGGGGCTGTAATCGTACACGTTTATGTTGATTCTGTTATCGAATTAAACACACAACAGCACATTATTTATCCGTTCACTCACACAATAAGATCAATAATCAACCGTAAATGCTGTTTTAAGAATGTCACCTTGTTTATAGTGTTGAAGCCGTTGTAGCTGTGCGAAGTATCCAAGAATTGCTGTTCGTTTGACTGATTTAAGCCGTCTGACAGACCGGAATAAAAATGCAGGTCCATTTTCAGTGTTGTTACTTGGTATTATAAAGCAGTAATCTGTATTTATAACGGCACGGTATGATATATTGCTGGGCCCAGCAGGACTGTGTTTTCTCAGCCACTGACATCACACAGACAATGCCATTATGAGCTTTGGCTTGATTCGTGTACCCAAAACCTTCAAATATCGCAATAAAAGCTCGACTTCTGACCTATTATTAAATGCCACTGCGGTTCTGTGGTTTTTCGGTGTGTATTCTTCTTTTCTAACATTTTTTTTTTTTTTTTTCTTTTTGCTTGCAAAGTCGAACACAACCCTGCTAATCGAGTCAGCTTCGCTTTTAAGATCAAATGGTAGGCCAACACGGAGAGTCCATTGTACAACATAGGGGTAACAGACCGCTTCTGAAAACTCTTTTTTTTTTTTAAATAAGTACAGTTAGGACGATTAATCGGGATAAGAGTAATGCTTACTTGGTAATAGTAAAATAAATCCAATCAAAAAGACAATCCACAACTTTTTGCAATTATAGAGTGGAAAAATGTGATTTTATTCCCCCCAAAAATAACAATGGACTGCTCCAGTGCAAGATGTCCGATCGCTTGCTGTGGGCTTGCGTTAACCATCTCATGGCCAGATCACGACTGTTTCCATATAACCCCAGCTGTAACGCTAGGTTTGTTAATGTTAAAACTGTACCACGATCACAGTCATTTTTAGATAATAATATGCGTGTTTCTACTTCACTATTTCATAGTTAACCCTCTGAGGGCTCTGCTTCTTTGGAAACCAGACACTTGGCTTGCCAGTTTGTTTGCATGTGTTTTGTAGCTGCAGGTAGGCAGGCACACAATATTCCTCCCTCCTTGAAGCTTTTTGGTCACTGTCACTCTAATGTCAAATAAACGCACAGGCAGACACCCTTCTGCTCTACCTGCGGCAGCAGTACTGTAAGAAAGCTCTGTGTAAAATGTGATCTTTTTTATTCCCTTGGTAAGGCGTAACTAAAATAATGTTTCCAGTATATTTAAAATAGTTTTTATAATTTGGCCCTATGAAAACTTTGTCAATATAGTATTTCATAATACAATGTTACATTTACACTTCAATTATTAATGCCCTTCTACTACCTTCCTCAGTAGTTATATAGTAGCCATCTATGTTCTCTAGGTTATTTTAAAAGGGACAGTGGTTGTTGACAGTTTTCACATGCTACCCCAAAGGAAGTTAGTCTCAGGTGTTTTGACACAAGCTTCCTGTACCTCTTTGAAGCCACATAAATGGTTCCCAAGCGATAGTTTCAATATATCACTATTAGCCCAGCTAGTGGCCAGTACTGCACAGTATACCATTCCAGTGCATTCACAGTATGCATGCAGGTTCAGATTACATTTTCCTCCTGAACTATAACAAGCTTCAGTATTTCACGTCTTACCTCCTATACTACAGTTGCATTTAGTAGCAGGAGCATGTCTATTCTATTCTATTGTATTCAGCTTACAGAGTTACACACACATAGTGGCAAAAGGGTTTCCAACAAAGCTTATAGGAAGGGGAGCTTATGCCAGGACAAGGCAGTTATTGTGGGCTTCATTTTTTTACTAGTATAGGCTTTTGATGCCATAGTAACTACACTCACTAATTTCTATTTAAACCTAGTTAATGATGTAACAATCAACTATTCCTTTTATTTAAACCTTCAGGCATTGTGGTATTGAGTCTATTACCCATGTATTTTCCTTTATTCTGTATTGTACATTATCTAATTGTATTTCTTCTAAACTACATTCATGTTATTTTTTTATTTTATTTTTTTTGTAGTGATGAAAGGTAATTCTTTATTTGTTTATATAATGCTGCACCTGCCTTTTACATATTTTATTTTGTGAAATGTTTGGCAAAATATACCATAAACAAGTTTGCAAGTTGTGAATGACAGATTGCTTACGTGTGTTCAGGTCCAGGTGTTACTGTACTTTAATGTGTCTATGACCTGTTTATGTTTACTGTGGACCAAAATGTCAGCCACATTCGAATCTCTTCTAACCTTATGTCAGCCACATTCGAAGCTTCTTGACCGGTTATGCATGACCACTACACGGAGCTTTTTGGAACTCGCTTTTTCTCCCTCAAAATCCCTGGGTACTTTTGTTAAATGCAAGTTTTACAAATGTACGGTTTTCCAAGGTTTGGTTAAAAATTTCACAAACCATTATAAATCTTATACATTTCAAATTACCAGATGAAGTTCTTGAAGAACAAGCAGAAAGTTTGGTCGTCCGTCAAACCAGTTCACCAATTTCCAGGTCCCGAACATCCAGTGGCCAAGTTTTTAGGTGGGGCCGGTGAGACTGACTAGGGACTGACTCCCACACTGGGCTCGTTCAGTGAATTGAGGAACGAGGCCGAGCGCCTCTCTGCGGATGAGAATGTTAATATCAGGTCCTATTGCAGACGTGACTCTGGCAGTGTGTAATGCACAGTTTCACAGCCTATCTCTATAAAGCGCATTTTGTGATGGTGGTCTTATGAAAAATATATTATATCGAATATATAATATATATTATATATATATTATATTATATATATATATATATATATATATATCTATAATAAGATATATAATCTATTATCTATAATATAATAGATATTATATCTATTAGATAATAGATATTACTATTATTGTACTAGTAGTTCATCTCTTTTGAGTTTGTTCTTAATTCTCTCTCAATAAAGTGTTCTTTATATCCTCTTTAATATTTATTTTCAATCTCTTTGTGTTTTTTTTTTTTTAAAAGTAATTTTCAGCAGAACATATTTCTATGCTTACACCCAGTCTTTCAGGAATGGCTCTTAAGTATGAATCAGATGTGCAGATGATTGTATGGCATATCACTAGGTTTTGATCTGTTAATGGATCCGCTTTTCATCTTAACAGGTCACACATCATATGCGACATATTTATACAAAACGGCATTAAATGCATGTCTATATTTTTGTTTGGAAACATGTCAAGTTTGGAGTATTTAAAGGCCAGAACCAGATGCTGACGTCACTGCGATTTATTTCTAGGCGTGATAGGTCTAATTATTTAATAAACAAACGTCAATCGAACTAATTCAGCAGTAAGATCAAATATCTGTACAACTAAGTTTCTGTCTGTTTATAAATGAAACAATTCAGTGTAAGACAACCACAACATAAACAGCTAGCAGTCTGTCTCGTTAGCCATGTCAGCAAAAGCGACAGAACATGTTTTAAAACTTACCACGAAACAAACAAACAAACAAACAATTAAAGCAAACCCGCAAAAAAAAAAAAAAAAGCACAAACACACGACTTTTACAATTCGAGACTATTGTACTGCAAACAGGCCGGGTATTACTCTTACAGGGTTTGTTTTAAAATGTAATTTAATTAAAATTACTCCTCACCTCCATTCTCACGGACCTCAAACGACACTTCCTATTAACATGGAACCGGCTTCTGGGTTCCGGTATCCAGGACGTGACGTCACTCAACCCGCACCGCGGCGCTGCGGTGTCAGCGATTTATGTTATTATATTATTATTCATGCTTCATGACACATACATACATGCCAACAGTCTCTTTATGGTCGGGACAGTCCCTGTTTCCTAGCAAATGTCCCTATTCTGCAGTGAAACCCACACGCTCTTCGTGCGGCAGGCACATCTGCTGATCACTAACTTACATACAAAGTTAAGAAATGTTGACAAGTATGCAACATATCTGTCATGTTCATAATTACGTATTTAAATACAACAGGTCACGTTTTATTTGCTCGGATTTGATGTGTAATTTCAAATGGAGAAAGAGAGAGAGATGGGTCAGGGACTGGATTACTGACAGGGGGCAGGATTGAGTTGAAATGAGGTTATTTTTGAAGGGAGGTTCTCGAAATATCCACGAGGGGGCGTGCATCTGTTATTTCTGCCCCTTAAAACAAAATGAGAGCATTAGTGAATGGCAAATATCTGTACAAATCAAGCTTCACACAGAGGAGGCGTGAATTACAGCTGACCTCACCCCCTGTGGCCCTTTCTAAGGCGCCCCAAGCAAGTAGAGTACGTCTAGGGGCGCGCTTATAAGTACAAAATATTTATATGTGATTTAAACTTAGAAAAATATATATTAAGGAAAAAATAACAGAACTTCTATCGTAAATATCTACGAAACAAGACAGTGCTGTTTGTTCAGTTTCCCTTCACACTTGGCAGCCCGTGACGATGTCGTATTCATACCTGTTTAAGTACATTATTATAGGAGACACAGGTGCATTTTTATGGTATTCAGTATTGCTTTTGTTTACTAAAACGGAAAAGCCCTATTATAAAAGTATGTTTTTAATTTATTTTAAATTGCCAGTGTAGGTGCTTCTCTCACTGTGCATGGTAGAGCACTCCAGAGTTCAGGTGCCCTATGACTGAATGCTCTACCACCCATCCTTTGTTTTAAAACCCTTGGGACAGATAGCAGCCCTGCATTTTGGGATCGGAGTGGCCTGCCAGGAGCATGCAGGACTAAAAGATCCTTCAAATAGACAGGAGCCAAACCCTTTAGGGCTTTATGGTTAGCACTCTGCTGGCGGGTACCTAGGCTGTGGACGTTCGGCCTTCCCCTTCGTGGGCTGTGGACATCTAAAAGAACAAGGACTGTACATTGTTTATGATTATTGTTGAATTTCTATACAATACCAGCTAATAAAATACTGTTGATAGTAAATACTACGCTAACAGGAAACTTGTTATTATTATTTTTGTTGTTGTTGTTGTTATAAAGTTTCAAAAGTATTATCTGAAAAATTGTTTTGTTTATTTTGCATAAATTGACAACCGGTGTGGTGTGATTTTGTGGTAGGACTTAAAACGTTGCACAACCGCACTTGCCCTGGCATGCCAAATTAATTTAGTTTAGAAAACAAGGACACGCCCAACAGGTACGATGTACAGAGTTTGTCTCTTAAAGTGTTTTTTAATATATATTTTTTCACAATTCAGCAAATGTAGGTAATGTTAACTGATGACACAGTTCTGGTCCTACACCAGTAACGCACCATTTGAGAATTTGTGATTCCGTAAAGTGGTACCTTGTGTATACGAATAATTACATAATATTACAGAAAAGTGAAAAGTGTTGAATTTAAATCAAGGGAAGTAATGTTAAAACTGTACAATGCACTTGTAAGACCTCATCTTGAATATTGTGTGCAGTTCTGGTCACCTCGCTATAAAAAAGATATTGCTGCTCTAGAAAGAGTGCAAAGAAGAGCGACCAGAATTATTCCGGGCTTAAAAGGCATGTCATATTCAAGCATTCAAAATTCTAAAAGGTATTGACAGTGTCGACCCAAGGGACTTTTTCAGCCTGAAAAAAGAAACAAGGACCAGGGGTCACAAATGGAGTTTAGAAAAAGGGGCATTCAGAACAGAAAATAGGAGACACTTTTTTACACAGAGAATTGTGAGGGTCTGGAATCAACTCCCCAGTAATGTTGTTGAAGCTGACACCCTGGGATCCTTCAAGAAGCTGCTTGATGAGATTTTGGGATCAATAAGCTACTAACAACCAAACGAGCAAGATGGGCCGAATGGCCTCCTCTCGTTTGTAAACTTTCTTATGTTCTTATGTTCTTATGTTCTTAAATAATTTAACTAAAATGAACTTTTCCAACAGAATTATCTGAACAATAATCTATTAACAATCTGGTCATCTAGTTTTTGTGTTTTCTATCAGTTCGTAGTTTTTAAAATGCATCTAATTGAGGTTTTGGTGGTTTCAGATGTGTCACTGTAACAAAGAATTGTAAATTCCACACACAAGTTCATAACTCCTCAGCTCCAAGCTAGTGCCACTGGAAGCACACCCTGTCACAGTTTACTCTAGAGCAGTGGTGCACAACTTGGTCCTGGAGGGCCGGTGTCCCTGCAGTTTTGTATTCCAACTGCAAGCGTAAAGTACTTTATTGGATCTTATTAGAAGCTTAATTCGTCCAATTAACTAATTTAGGGTATGGTTAGAAAAAAAACAGGAGGGACAGCTGCCCTCCATGGCCTGAGTTGTGTACCACTGCTCTAGATCCAACCCCAGACAATGCAATGCAGTCAGGACTATGTTGTACCTTAGCCTCACCAAAGTGTCCATAAGCAATGCTTGAATGCATGACAAATGCAACTTCACAAATCTGCAAAATCAATCAATCTTTATTTATATAGCGCCTTTCATAATGGACCACCATCACAAAGCGCTTTACGAGGTAGTGAGGATTCGCACCATTCAAAAATAAAATAAACAATCTTATGGATTATTTGTTGAATCATTCTGATTATGTGATTATCATGTTTAAGTAACTCTAATAGCTGATCCATTTTTAAAATCTGCTTTTTGTACATCTGGCATGTTTTCTGATGACAATTGCGGCAGGGCAGATCCTTGCCTGGGGAAAAGGTGTTGGGGGTTGGCAGGGATAGGGTTAATTTCTGTCCCTGCCAGATTAATGTGTGTGTGGCTGTGTAATTAGATTATAATATACACATATATGCTGTCACTATATTTGAAGCATCTGCTGCCTGTACGGATATTGTAATAGTAAAATAAAATTACATTACAATACTGTTAGCTACTAATAATGAAGGAAGGTGTCGGCAGCATTACAGTCACGCATGTCATGCATGTAATATGCGAGAGTAGCTTTCACATTTGAGAAACTGATTTATTTTTTATTTTTTCTGGGGGGGGGGGGCAAGTCTTTTCATTCCCTTTAATTTGAGGGGACTCGACACTGGTGGTTCTTAGGGGTGAGCAGGGATATTGAGGAATAGGGACACAGTGGGTAGAATGTGAGTTAAGTGTTATTTTACGTAGTAGGACCTGGTGGCACATTGAAAAATAAAATAAACAGTGCTCTTCTCAGGGTGTTTTTAGAAGTGATTATCTATGACAGTTCTTCGGAATGCCACCCCGTCGTTGTTTTATACTTGTTGTTGTCCAATGGGAACGGCGTCAAAACAGCCTGTGTGTGTTGAGAGTCTTGGATGTGGTACAAGTGGTTTATCCCAGTCGATAGCAAGGCTGTGGAGGACTGCACAGGCCACAGTAATGCTGCTGGCTGTTGTACGCAGTGCCAAATGAGAGACAAGAAAAATGTTGTTTTAAGATTCCGAAGGCTCTTTCAATGTATGTTCTTGCTTTTTTAAGACTCCTGTTATATAGCAGCTCTGCTGGTGTTAAGGGATTGTACACAGGCATCAGAAGACACCTTCGGATAACCATGGTCACCCAAGAGGACTCCACAATACAAGCCTTCTTCCAAAGTTGATTTCAAATGACTTGTTAAAAATTATATCATCATGTGTGCTGCCAGCCCATCTTGCTGCCACATGGCGGAATCATAGGTCATGGTCACACACCGTCTGACCGTTGATGGAACTGTACCCACATGTACTGATGTACACTGGATCCTTTCTTTGCCCATGAAAGCGAATGGGGATGTGTGTACAGTCAATGGCACCAACAACTCCCAGGATTCCTGCTTTGCTAAAAAAGGCTGTGCAGATGTACCGCTGCTCCTCTTCATTTAGCATAGTTATATATGAAGTGTGTAGGGATGCAATGATTGCGGTGACTTTATAAACAGTACTTGTATGAGTACATGTACTTGTATGATATCGCCACCACAACGATAAAGAAATCCATTGGCAAAAAAACAGAGCGTTAACAAAACCTGGACTGTGGGGTGCAAGGGGTGCCCCCCTTGTCCCTTGGATTGCAATCGAGGTTCCAGGATCTCAATTAATCTTCTGACACTGTTCTTTGAAAGCCTGAACCTCATTTGAAACTCCTGTTCATTGTAAACTGTGAAAGGATCATGCAAGGAACAATAACGCCTGGATATCACTCGGGCTGATTGTACTTCCTACATATGATTCCTACATATGTTACTCTCTCGTAGTGGCTAAACATCGTCACATATGTGGTGCATTAAAGAGCCTTTGGAAAAGAAAACAATGAGAACACCTGTTTTAAATCACCGTTCTCTCCCCTTTTTTGTTGCTTTGTTGATATTAAGGGTGAGATGGCTGGGAACACTGTGGAAGGGAAGGGTTCGGGTTTTGTTTCTTGTCTCATTGTTTAGAGAAGGCATGGGGAGGGGGTTATATTGTTCACACCAGTAATTTCAAAAGCTATACATAAAGTTTTGAAACATATTACATTGTACTGGATTTATTAATATAATGTTGTGTTAGAGAATAACCAAAACCTTTATTGGTTCTTACTGATGATGATGATAATAATAATAATAATAATAATAATAATAATAATAATAATAATAATAATAATAATAATAATAATAATAATAATAAACTTTATTTTGTATAGCACTGTGACGGTAAGATGAGTTCTGGTGATGAATCTTTCTCCCGACCTGTGAGGGCGCTAAAGAACGAGAGGAGAAGTATCTGGAAGGGCTGGCCTGACAGTTCATTTCCGAAGTGGGAAGTGGGGAAGTGGGTCAGCCTGGAAAGAAGTGCAATTCTGTTGTAAGACCGTATTGATTTGAAAGGCAAACGAAAAGCAGCTGCAAGTAATAAGGCAGCTGCAACCGTTTACCTAGATATCATGCAGGATTACATATAGGGGCCAGGGTAACGCTGATCTTTTCCTTCGTTTGGGTTAAACGATTGGACAGAGAGAAGGACTGAGAGAGGAGCTCTCAGAGTGGATTGTGTTCGTGTTTTGTATTGTTGTGTCTGTCCGTGTAACTGTCTGTTTTTGTATTCAGCACTAGACAGTTAAGCACACCTCCGGAGCTGTCGCCAGGGTCAGCACGATCTGGAGCACCACTACACACCACACAAGCTGTGTCTGCACCGAGCACCTGCACGTCTGCACACACCCAGGACTGGTGACCGCGTCTTGTGTTTTGGTTCGGGACTGTGCCCTGTTTTTGTTATCCCCGCACTTTACACATTGTTGTGTATAGACGGGGATTTATTATTTTACGGTCACCAGACCTGGATTATAATTAAAGCACCTTTTTTTTCACTGAAATACCGTTGTCTGCCTGTCACTCCTGCATCGCATCACCGCTACACTTGTTCCCCTTACCAGCCACTTTGCCACAAGCACTCTTAAAAGCAGTCATCTCAGAGCGCTTCACAATTAATAGTACAGCAATAAATAAACAGATTATGCATAAAAAAACACAAGGAAATAAAATAATCAGTAAAAATCAGAAAAACGCCTTTCTAAAAAAGTAAGTCTTTAAGTTAACTTTAAAAACACTCAAAGAAGCTGAGTCCCTGATCTCTAGTGGAATAGAGTTACGTAATTTGGGGGCATATGAACAGACTGCCCTATCGTCCACAGGCGATCAGGCGGGACACACAGCAGTCTGAGATCAGCAGAGCGGAGGCTGCCAGTGGGAGTGTAAAAAGATAACAGATCTGACAGATAAGTCGGAGCTAGCCCATGAAGAGCCTTATATGTCAGCACTAAAATTTTTAAATCAATTCTAAACCTTATAGGCAGTCAGTGCAAGGCCTCCAAGACAGGAGTGATGTGATCTCTTGAGCGGGACCGAAATAAAATTCTGCTACTTCTGAATTTTGAACAAAATGCTGTTTTTCCTTTTAACATAAGTTTAAATTACTTGACTAAATTACTAGGCTTACTTTCCCTAGTAGGGTTCAAGATGTCCAGTGATTTATGATTTAGAGAGACCTTGAAAACCTGCATGACTGCATCTCTTCAAGACCAGACTTGGCCACCTTATTAGGTCTACAGTTGAAATATAATGTTACTAAAATATATTGGTACTTAAAATAGGTGCTGCAGAAGATATGCAGAGTGAGGAAGAAGGAATACACTCCAATCAAATGAATGTAATTTTGTCAATACAGTTATCAGTCTTTTTAATACAATACTCTTTCTACATATCTACCATTTTACCAGCTGTGACATTTTGTTCTAGGAAGCACAAAGGAGAGGGAATCCAGTGCTGGTGTCCTCCGTTGTTCCCCTGGATTCTCTACTCCCTCTCTTCCACTGTGACAGCAACACCATCACAAGGACAACAGACCCATCCTTTAACCCCCACACAAAGTAACAAGGCTTTCAAAAGATTGCATATGTGGAATGATACCATTCTACAACCACATATCCACAACACAGGTTCACAACACACAGTTTGACAACATATTGCAACATCATCCACTGCCTCAAACATTGAACACATGTTTGATACAGCAGACAGTAACACCAACACTTCATGGCAACAGATTGGACATTCTCCTCCTTCGCAGCCACCAGATATAATAGATTCTGAGAGTGAAAATCCATCAGGCCTGGAAACACATGTGAACAGGGGTCCTGAGGTGGAGAGTGATGGCGCAAACATCGCAAATACAGGGAGAGCAGGGCCCGCAGCACAGCCAGCACGACTAAATTATATTATCATAGAAAATTACAGATACTTGCAAGGAAGGAGGGACAAAGCTCAGATGAGTAAGATGAGATGACTCAGATGAGTAAGTTTGCAACCCTCCTGAAACATTTATTTTTCAGTTGAGAAATGACCATAAACAGGGATTTGTGATTTGTGATTATGAGATCTTAAGTTTTTTGAGTTGTACATATAAGTATATATTTTACTAAAATTTAAATGGAGTGCCCTCCCATAAGAATACTGTTATTATTATAAACACCATTACTAGTAGCATACACATTAGCCAGTGCTTTTATTTAAGGAATTTGTTAACACTGCTTCCTATCTGTAGATTACCTTACAACTTTGCACAAGTCTTAAATATAAAGACGGCTATTGATGTAGTATTTGTTTTGTATATATACTGTATATGTAACACCCGACTAAAAAAATCTAACTTGTGTTCTATTTGTTTTGTGTTTTTTTTTACTCTCTCTGTATTTTATTTCTTTGCAGCTGGCGGGCTGTGCAATGTTTTTCAGGAGAGCTTGTCAATCCTAATTAAGAGTTTTGCTTCTCAATGGTTGCTGTTTAAATTCAAAGATGTTTACTCCAGTTGAAGTGACACATTGTTAATTTTTATTTTAATGTGTTAGAAAGCAAAATGGCAGCGCCCTGTTTCAACATGTGCTTGAGTTCTGCCTGGTAACTGATTATGTCAGTATATTTATTTGTCCAATGTACGATTTGTTTTTTGAATTTGTTATTTTTCCACCAATGGGATTATTTTATATCGTACTTGTGGGAGGGGTCATTTTAATTTAAGTTCAAGGGACGGTAAAAAAGGGGGAGACGCTGAAATGAGGGGGAACTGTGTGTAAGCTTTGTGTAAGCTAGCGAGAACTCAGAGTCATTTGTTTTGAGCCCAGTGAAATTACTCAAAATAGAACGCTAACGTAGAATCTCTGAAAGGATCCTATGTGAAAACCTCCTAGTCTTTATTTGCCTTGACTATCAAGTCATTTATTTTCACTGTATGAAAGTAGCTTGTATTTAAAGTAATGGACTCTTGCTCTAAAGGCGTATATTTGTAGCGTTTGTTCAACTTTAAGCCTGCATAAAAAAAGAACCCAGCTAAGACTACTTGCTTTAAAACAAGACTTCGGGAGGACACGTAGGGTAGTTGAAGAGGAATTTAGTGTTTCCATCGCCTTGGATATTATCGTAGGAGAGAAGAAAGCTCTTGTGTTCCTGATGCCTTTAGGGGGCCTGCTTTATCACCTAGACCCTGCCTGCTTGTCTGCTCACAGTTTCCGTCGTTCCAGTGTGGGTTTGTGAGTACTGAGTTAAAGACAAACAAACCAAGGTTTGTGATTTTCTGATTTAATCATTTAAGTGTACCGTAACAGGGCCAGGAACCCTGCACATAGAAAAGGGGTTTATTTTGAACTTTTTGTTTTTTTTATTTTTTTTTAAATATTTTAATTTAAATTTTAAAATGTTTATTTTTGACTTGTATTGTTTATTTTAGAACAGGGTCCCCCCCTCCACCTTGTGTGTTATTGTTTTGCACTGTTTCATTTTTGTATTATGATTTTGTATATTTATTTTTTTAGTTATTTAAAAAGAGTGCGTGTGCGTCCATGTGTGTACATTCTGGCAGAGGTGAGGTTTGGCAAAGTTGTGCAGAATGCAGCCGGGGAATAATCAGCTCATTGGTTAATCCCCCGGCTGAGTATATAAAAACCTGCAGCTCGCTACACTCTGGAGGATGGCGAGGAATATTTAGAACGAAAGCGAAAAGCAAAGTTTACCTAGTCAGTGAAGTCTATGACCAGCCTGACCGGTACCTTTTTGTTATTATTTTTCTTCTTTTCACCTGCAGTACTGGTGTCAGTATTTTTCTTCCTGCTTCTGGCCTGACTTCACCGCAACGCCAGCCTGTCAGAAGTGGTGGTAGTAGTGGGATCACCAGCGCCTCCTGCACGCAGGCAGAAGAAGGTACTGCAGTTTTTTTTCAGTTTTTTTTTTTTGTATATAACTTTTTGGAATGAGGAAGAGGAGAAAAGATGGGAGGAAGAAGAGGAAAGGGGAAGGAGAAGCAGCAGAAGAGGTGGTTGACCCAGGCTGCAACTCGGTGTGGAGTCCTGGACTGGGCAGCCGAGCAGAAAGAATGGAGGACTGAAGGGGCCCCCATGTGCGGAGCCTGTGGTGAGTTTGGGCACGTTTGGGAGGACTGCCCTAATGGCGACCCCCACTACGAGGAGGCCTGGAACCAGGGCCAAATGATGGCAGCTAACTAATGCATTGAGACAATTAAAACATACCACATATAAACTTTATCATTTTACAAGCAGGATGTACTTTAAACAGATAACCTGTTTTGTTTTCAAATCTTAATTTTTTTATAATTATTTGTTGAGGAAACTAAAGACATGAATTATATTTGGTATCTTCAAGCCAGTCACGTGGCAATACAAAGTAAGTAAAAGCATTTTTGCTAGTCCACGGTATTTGAGTGCAAGAACACCAGCATGTCAACATGTTCTGGAGTTAGGCTTGTCCTCTTCCTTGAGACTACAGAGCCTGCTACTGAAAACAAACGCTCAGAGGGAGTTGATGTTGCTGGTATTGCAAGATAAGCTCTTGCCAATTTTGACAGGTAAGGGAATCTTTCCTGATTTGCCTTCCACCATGTTAAAGGGTCAGTGTCTCTGCTGCTAAACTTTTTTGAAAGATATTGCATCACTTCTTTCTGTGCACATGAAATTTGCTCTCTACAGAATCTTCACTGCTGCTGTCTTCAAAAAAAAACATTTTGTCTGCCACTGTCTGGTTAATGGATTGTGGACTCTCCTGTTGACCACACTGCCCACTCTTCCTGGGGGTTGGCTGAACTGGCTGCCTCTTATGCCCTGCTTGAAACAGAAGAAGTTGAATCTGTATCTGTTGAATCTGGATTAAGTTTGAGTCCAACTTGCAGTTGCAACACATCATCTGGGTTGAGAAATTTTAGCTTCCGAAATCGTGGGTCAAGAGCTGCTTCTACAACAATGGCATTAGTTTCAACGAAAGGTTGTCCAGAAATTTCCAGTGATTATTCATTTGTTCACAAGCAACTGTCTTTACATTCCTTATGGACGGTGAATCATCAGCAGCAGGCTGCATTTCCTTTATCAAAGCATTAATGAGCGAAGGTACAGTTGAAAGTGATACATACTTCACCCCACACAGAAAGGTGATTGCAGCCTCAGTAGGCTCTAGTAGCTGTTTAATTTCTTCAAGTACAGACAACTGGTGTGACTGCAGGTCCAGTAACGCTGATGTTTTGCAGTCATCGATGAATCAGAAAGCACAGCAGTACTGGCCATCTTTGCTCTAGCAGTCGTGTGACCGTGTGTAGTGTGCTGTTCCATCGCGTGGAAACATCTTTTTTCAGGAGTGCTGTGGCACAGTCATCTGCTGCTGCTTGTTTCTTACTAGTACTAGATGCTGGGCCCAGAGTGTCCACCGCCACCCGTTCCATCGGGGCGCTGACAAGGGGCTCGTGACTGACCTTGGGGGCCCTTCAAAGCTGTGCAGGCATCGCAGCGGTGGCAGTGGTCTTCAACATCTCACCTGCGCCGGCCCTAGTAGAAGCCCTGGCGAAGTCACAGCAGGGTTTTAGTAACCCCGAAGTGCCCAGTGCCTGGATCCTCATGGTGTTTGGCTAGTCAGGTTCCGGGGCACCACCACCTGCCACCGAACCTCTCTGGTCGCCGGCTCTATCTAGCTCCGTTGCAGCAACCCATCTCTGAGGGTACCTCCAGGCCACTGAGTCCACAGCCCTTTCACCGCCTGCGACATCCGGGTGACCTCCTTCCAATTAGGTCTCCTCCCTTCTTCCAGCCACTGCAGCATGGCCCTCAGGTCCAAGTCTTCCTCCTGACGGGCTCTCCATTCCCTCGACTCCTCTGGTAATAGCACCCGGGAGACGGCTCCCTCCAGCTCCGACAGCGTTGCCTCTTTCTCGTCCCGTCGGTGGCAATACTGACAGCCCTCCTTAGTGCAGGGTTGGCGAACAGGGCATCTGCATTTTGATGTCTCTCTCCTGCCTGGTGCTGTGTGATGTACTGGTAGGCCTGAAGTTGTTCAATCTACCGGGCCACCTGACCCTTGGGTTCCCTGAACGACATCAGACTCTGTAGTGCCACATGGTCTGTGCGGATGATGAAGGGCAGACCACATAAGTAGTGTCGGAAGTGGCACATGGATTCCATGATGGCCAACAGCTCACTTCGGGAGCCCTGTTGAACGTCCAGCTGTAGTATGCCACTACCTTCTCCCCCTCTGGGGACTGCTGGGCCAGGACAGCACTGATCCCCTTGTCACTGGTGTCGGTGTCAAGGACGACGACAGTTGTTGGTCAGGTGGGGCTAGTATAGGGACCTGACACATGGCGGTCTTCATGGTGTCTAGCTCCTCCTGTCTTTCGGGGGTTCACTCGAATGGCTCGTCCTTCTTGAGGAGGCTGTGTGTGGCAAAGACAACTGTGGCAAAGTCCCGCACAAACCTCCGCATGTACCTATAGTATGAGGCGAGCCCCATTAACCCCCTCACCTGACGAGGGTTGGCCGGGACCAGCCAGTCTCTCACTGACGCAACCTTTTCTGCCTCCGTGGTGATCCCCTCAGCACTCACGTGGTGGTCTAAGAATGTCACTTCCCTCCGCAGCAGGCAGCACTTCTCAGGGTGCAGCTTCAAGCCAGCCCAGGTCACTCTTCCCAGCACCTCCTTCAGTGTGGTGAGGGCTTCGGTGAAGGTACCTCCGTGGACCAGCAGGTCGTCCAAATAGACCAGGCAGCGGGCAGGGGACACTCTGGACAGGACTCTCTCCATTAGGCACTCAAAGGTGGCCAGGGCATTGCATGGCTCGGAACTGCCACAACCCGCAGCCTGTCGAGAATGCCGTCTTGGGTCTTGCTTCAGGAGAGAGGGCTACCTCTCCGGAGGTCCAGCGCCCACTGCCTGGCACCCCAAGGTGCTTGGCTAGCACCACTTCTGTCAGGTTCCGGGGGACCACCACCTGCCACCAAGCCTCTCTGGTCGCCTGCTCTATCCAGCTCCATTGCAGCAACCCATCTCAGAGGGTATCTCCAGGCCACTGAGCCCACAGCCCTTTCACCGCCTGCGACATTGGGGCAACCTCCTCCCTTCTTCCAGCCACTGCAGCACGGCCCTCAGGTCCGGGTCTTCATCCTGATGGGCCCTCCAGTTCCCCAACTCCTCTGGCAATAGCACCCGGCAGACGGATCCCTTCAGCTCCAACAGTGCTGCCTCTTTCTCATCCCATCGGTGGCTATCCTGACAGCCCTCCTTAGTACAGGGCCGGCAAGACAGGGCATTGGCATTCTGATGTCTCCCTCCTGCCTGATGCTGCACGATGTACTGGTAGATCGGCATGTGCCAGGTCCAGGGCCTCGTCAATGCGGGGAAGTGGATAGGAGTCTTTAAATGTGACCTCATTGAGGCGCCGGTAGTCCACGCAGAACCTCCACTTCTTCATCCAGGAAGGGGGGAGAAATCAACAAAAAAACAGAAGGGAGACCGCATCAAAACAAGAACAACAACTCAGGTAAGACAACCATTAAATGTATTTATCTAAATGCTAGAAGTATCAGAAACAAAATTCTAGAACTTGAAGCTACTGCACTAACAGGTAACTATGATGTGATAGGTGTTACAGAAACGTGGTTATCTGAGAGTGATGGGGACGAATATAATATTTGTGGGTATACACTGTATAGGAAAGACAGGCAGGACAGAAGAGGAGGAGGGGTAGCGCTATATATAAGAAACAGTCTTGAAGCCCAGGTGTTAAACCTGGACAAAGAAAATAAAACCGAATCAATATGGGTCAGAATAACAGACAAAAATTCCAAAGGCATAATAATAGGAGCATGCTATAGACCGCCAGATTCAGACGGTGAGCACAATAATCTGTTATACAATGACATTAGAAATGTGTGTAGCAAAGGAGAAGCCATACTAATGGGGGATTTCAACTTCCCCCAAATAAAATGGGAAAACCCGGTGGGTAGCGCGAAGGATGAAATAGATATGGTGGAAATGACAAATGACTGCTTCCTAACACAATTTGTGAAGGCACCCACTAGAGGGGAGGCATGCCTTGATTTAGTCTTTTCAAATAACGAAGATAGAATAACTAAAACAGAGGTCAGAGAACCACTGGCAAACTCAGACCACAACATGGTCTCATTTGAAGTGTTTTTTAAATCCCCAAAAGTAAAGACTAAAGTTAAGGTTTACAATTTTAGAAAAGCAAACTATGAAGGTATGAAACAGAGACTAACAGAAGTAGATTGGAGTAAAATAGAGAAAACACCCACAGAAGAAGGATGGTTGTTCTTCAAAAATGTAGTACTAGAGGCGCAAAACAATTACATCCCTAAAGTAGACAAATCTAAATGTAAAACTAAATTGCCAAAATGGTTTAATAGATCAATTAAAAAAAATATTCAGCGAAAAAAGGCACTTTACAGAGCATTAAAAAAGGACCAAAAAGAAAGTACGCAGAAAGAGTACACGGAACTGCAAACGCAAGTCAAAAAGGAAGTTAGAAAGGCCAAGAGAGAAATAGAAATGAACATTGCTAAGGGAGCTAAAACCAATTCCAAAATGTTTTTCCAATATTACAACAGCAAGAGAACATTCAAAGAGGAGATTAAATGTTTAAGAGATACAAATGGCAAAATCGTAGAGGAAGAAAAAAAAATAGCAAATATGTTAAATGATTACTTTTCACAAGTTTTTACAAAGGAAGATACTGACAACATGCCCCACATGTCATCCAGTTCCTATCCAGTTTTAAATAACTTTAGCATAACTGAGGCAGAAGTGTTAAAGGGACTAGGAGCTCTTAAAATAAACAAATCCCCTGGGCCGGATGAGATCCTCCCAGTAGTACTCAAAGAAATGAAAGAAGTAATTTACAAACCGCTAACCAAGATCATGCAGCAGTCTCTTGACACAGGGGTGGTACCGACAGACTGGAAAATTGCAAACGTAATACCGATCCACAAAAAGGGAAACAAAACTGAACCAGGTAACTACAGACCAGTAAGCCTGACTTCTATTATATGCAAACTTATGGAAACTATAATAAGATCCAAAATGGAAAATTACCTATATGGTAACAGGGTACTGGGAGACAGTCAACATGGTTTTAGGAAAGGGAGATCGTGTCTAACTAACTTGCTTGATTTTTTTGAGGATGCAACATCGATAATGGATAATTGCAAAGCATATGACATGGTTTATTTAGATTTCCAGAAAGCTTTTGACAAAGTCCCGCACAAAAGATTAATTCTCAAACTGAACGCAGTTGGGATTCAAGGAAACGCATGTACATGGATTAGGGAGTGGTTAACATGTAGAAAACAGAAAGTACTGATTAGAGGAAAAACCTCAGAATGGAGTGTGGTAACCAGCGGTGTACCACAGGGATCAGTATTAGGTCCTCTGCTATTCCTAATCTACATTAATGATTTAGATTCTGGTATAGTAAGCAAACTTGTTAAATTTGCAGACGACACAAAAGTAGGAGGAGTGGCAAACACTGTTGCAGCAGCAAAGGTCATTCAAAATGATCTAGACAAGATTCAGAACTGGGCAGACACATGGCAAATGACATTTAATAGAGAAAAGTGTAAGGTACTGCACGCAGGAAATAAAAATGTACATTATAAATATCATATGGGAGATATTGAAATTGGAGAAGGAATCTATGAAAAAGACCTAGGAGTTTTTGTTGACTCAGAAATGTCTTCATCTAGACAATGTGGGGAAGCTATAAAAAAGGCTAACAAGATGCTCGGATACATTGTGAAAAGTGTTGAATTTAAATCAAGGGAAGTAATGTTAAAACTGTACAATGCACTAGTAAGACCTCATCTTGAATATTGTGTGCAGTTCTGGTCACCTCGCTATAAAAAAGATATTGCTGCTCTAGAAAGAGTGCAAAGAAGAGCGACCAGAATTATTCCGGGCTTAAAAGGCATGTCATATGCAGACAGGCTAAAAGAATTGAATCTGTTCAGTCTTGAACAAAGAAGACTACATGGCGACCTAATTCAAGCATTCAAAATTCTAAAAGGTATTGACAGTGTCGACCCAAGGGACTTTTTCAGCCTGAAAAAAGAAACAAGGACCAGGGGTCACAAATGGAGTTTAGAAAAAGGGGCATTCAGAACAGAAAATAGGAGACACTTTTTTACACAGAGAATTGTGAGGGTCTGGAATCAACTCCCCAGTAATGTTGTTGAAGCTGACACCGTGGGATCCTTCAAGAAGCTGCTTGATGAGATTTTGGGATCAATAAGCTACTAACAACCAAACGAGCAAGATGGGCCGAATGGCCTCCTCTCGTTTGTAAACTTTCTTATGTTCTTATGTACAGGAGCTCGGTGTCCTTAGCTCATTAGTCTGGTGCATATGAGATTCAGAATGTGTTTAGTTTCCCCCAAGTCTAATAATAATAATAATAATAATAATAATAATAATAATAATAATAATAATAATAATAATAATAGTAATGACAGGAGCAGTCTTCCCAGTGACAGCAAGTGGAAGAGACAGCGCTGGAGAAATACAGGCGTGGAAAAGTACAGAAGCAGTTTGAAAGCAGGTTGTCAGCTGCAGAAGATCAGCTAAACTTCCAAAAAAAAAAAAAAAAAATTACATAACATGGTCTTCAAGCCAGTAATCTGTGATACCTGCATGATGTGGGAAATCCGAGAAAACCCAGCAGAGCTAAACCAAGTGTGCATAAAGTGCCGCGCGGTCCAGGACTTGCTTAAACTAGTAAGTATGCTAGAAATGGAGCTGGAAGAAATGAGACAGCAACAGGATCTTGAGGAGCTGGCACACCCCCAATGTTACTTGATACTTCTAGCATTTACATACATACATTTAATGGCTGTCTTACCTGAGTTGTTGTCCTTGTTTTGATGCAGTCTCCCTTCTGTTTTTTTGTTGATTTCTCCCCCCTTCCTTTCTAGTTTAAATGCTTCTGAACCTGCTCGAGGATCTTTTCTCTAAGTAGATTGGTTCCTTTTTTATTTAAGTGCAGTCCATCCCCTCTATACAGATAGTCCTTGTTGTAGAATGTGGTCCAATGATCAAGATAGGTGAAGCCTTCCCGTGTGCACCACATCTTCAGCCATGCGTTTAGATTAATTATTTCCAGCTGTCCATATGGTCCTTTGCAAGGTGCCGGCAGTATCCCAGAAAATACCACAGTTTTTTGACTTGTGTTTGCAGTTCCAAGTACTCTTTCTGTGTACTTTGTTCTTGGTCTCTTTTAAATGCTCTGTAAAGTGCCAATGTTCAAGGAAGGTGAAGCATGTGTGCACCATAATTTCAGCCCTGCATTTAGATGATTTATTTACAGCTGTATGTATGCCCCTTTGCAAGGTGCCAGCAGTATCCCAGAAAATACCACAGTTTTGGTCTTGTCTTTTAATATCCTTCCTAGCTCTCTGAATTTGTTTTGCAGGGATTTTGGTCTGTCTCTTCCAATGTTGTTTGCACCGATGTGGACGACTACTACCGGGTCGTCTGCTGTTCGTTCTAGGAGCCTGTCCACGTTCTCAGTGATGTGCCTGACCGAGGCTCCCGGAAGGCAGCACACTGTTGTAGTAAGGGGGTCCAAACTGTGAACTGAACTTGCTGTGTTTCTCAATATGGAGTCCTCAACATTCATGACCTCCCTTCTTTTTGCTGTCTGGTCACCACTGTTAAATAGGGTCCTGGATGTTGTTCCTTTCATTCTCTTGTTGTTGGTTCTGCTCATCAAAATTCTGAAGTGACTCAAATTTGTTGTTTGTTTTGATTTCTGGTGGTTGTGTTTGAGCAAGTTTCTTTTTTTCCCTGCTTCTGTCTACCTGAACCCAGCTGTTTTGACCTTCTTCTATCTCCCTGGTGGCTTTCATTCTGTTAGGGGTGGTGCAGACTTCCATGAATTGTGGGTGTCCCAGTTCCTCAAGATCATGTTGCTTTTTTATGGTGGCAGTGTGTGTGTGTGTGGCAGTGTGCATGGGGGGGCAGTGTGTGTGTCAGTGTGTGTCAGTCAGTGTTGGTGTGGGGGGCAGTGTGTGTGTCTCAGTATCAGTGTGTATTTGGGGCAGCGTGTGTGTCAGTGTATGGAGGGAGGACAGTATGTGTGTGTGTGTGTGTCAGTGTTGGTGTGTGGGGGGCAGTGTGTGTGGGGGGGCAGCATGTGTGTCAGTGTCAGTGTGAATGGGGGGAGTGTGTGTGTGTCAGTGTCAATGTGTGTGGGGGCAGCAGTGTGTGGGTCAGTGTGTCTCTGTTGGCTGGTGTTGTGCAGGTGCAGTGGGTCTTTGCTGGCTGGTGTTGTGCAGTTACAGTGTGCCTCTGCTGGCTGGTGTTGTGCAGTTGCAGTGTGTGGGTCAGTGTGTCTCTGCTGGCTAGTGTTGTGCAGTTGCAGTGTGTGGGTCAGTGTGTCTTTGCTGTCTGGTATTGTGCAGTTGCAGTGTGTCTCTGCTGGCTGGTGTTGTGCAGTTGCAGTGTGTCTCTGCCGGCTGGTGTTGTGCAGTTGCAGTGTGTGGGTCAGTGTGTCTTTGCTGTCTGGTATTGTGCAGTTGCAGTGTGTCTCTGTTGGCTGGTGTTGTGCAGTTGCAGTGTGCCTCTGCTGGCTGGTGTTGTGCAGTTGCAGTGTGCCTCTGCTGGCTGGTGTTGTGCAGTTGCAGTGTGTGGGTCAGTGTGTCTCTGCTGGCTGGTGTTGTGCAGTTGCAGTGTGTGGGTCAGTGTGTCTTTGCTGGCTGGTGTTGTGCAGGTGCAGTGTGTCTCTGCTGGCTGGTGTTGTGCAGTTGCAGTGTGCCTCTGCTGGCTGGTGTTGTGCAGTTGCAGTGTGCCTCTGCTGGCTGGTGTTGTGCAGTTGCAGTGTGTGGGTCAGTGTGTCTCTGCTGGCTGGTGTTGTGCAGTTGCAGTGTGTGGGTCAGTGTGTCTCTGCTGGCTGGTGTTGTGCAGTTGCAGTGTGTGGGTCAGTGTGTCTTTGCTGTCTGGTATTGTGCAGTTGCAGTGTGTCTCTGCTGGCTGGTGTTGTGCAGTTGCAGTGTGTCTCTGCTGGCTGGTGTTGTGCAGTTGCAGTGTGTGGGTCAGTGTGTCTTTGCTGGCTGGTATTGTGCAGTTGCAGTGTGTCTCTGCTGGCTGGTGTTGTGCAGTTGCAGTGTGTCTCTGCTGGCTGGTGTTGTGCAGTTGCAGTGTGTGGGTCAGTGTGTCTTTGCTGGCTGGTATTGTGCAGTTGCAGTGTGTCTCTGCTGGCTGGTGTTGTGCAGTTGCAGTGTGCCTCTGCTGGCTGGTGTTTTGCAGTTGCAGTGTGAAGGTCAGTGTGCCTCTGCTGGCTGGTGTTTTGCAGTTGCAGTGTGTGGGTCAGTGTGTCTTTGCTGGCTGGTATTGTGCAGTTGCAGTGTGTCTCTGCTGGCTGGTGTTGTGCAGTTGCAGTGTGCCTCTGCTGGCTGGTGTTGTGCAGTTGCAGTGTGCCTCTGCTGGCTGGTGTTTTGCAGTTGCAGTGTGTGGGTCAGTGTGTCTCTGCTGGCTGGTGTTGTGCAGTTGCAGTGTGTGGGTCAGTGTGTCTTTGCTGGCTGGTGTTGTGCAGTTGCAGTGTGTCTCTGCTGGCTGGTGTTGTGCAGTTGCAGTGTGTCTCTGCTAGCTGGTGTTGTGCAGTTCAAGTGTGTGGGTCAGTGTGTCTTTGCTGGCTGGTAATGTGCAGTTGCAGTGTGTCTCTGCTGGCTGGTGTTGTGCAGTTGCAGTGTGCCTCTGCTGGCTGGTGTTGTGCAGTTGCAGTGTGCCTCTGCTGGCTGGTGTTTTGCAGTTGCAGTGTGAAGGTCAGTGTGTCTCTGCTGGCTGGTGTTGTGCAGTTGCAGTGTGTGGGTCAGTGTGTCTTTGCTGGCTGGTATTGTGCAGTTGCAGTGTGTCTCTGCTGGCTGGTGTTGTGCAGTTGCAGTGTGCCTCTGCTGGCTGGTGTTGTGCAGTTGCAGTGTGCCTCTGCTGGCTGGTGTTTTGCAGTTGCAGTGTGTGGGTCAGTGTGTCTCTGCTGGCTGGTGTTGTGCAGTTGCAGTGTGTGGGTCAGTGTGTCTTTGCTGGCTGGTATTGTGCAGTTGCAGTGTGTCTCTGCTGGCTGGTGTTGTGCAGTTGCAGTGTGTCTCTGCTGGCTGGTGTTGTGCAGTTGCAGTGTGTGGGTCAGTGTGTCTTTGCTGGCTGGTATTGTGCAGTTGCAGTGTGTCTCTGCTGGCTGGTGTTGTGCAATTGCAGTGTGTCTCTGCTGGCTGGTGTTGTGCAGTTGCAGTGTGTGGGTCAGTGTGTCTTTGCTGGCTGGTATTGTGCAGTTGCAGTGTGTCTCTGCTGGCTGGTGTTGTGCAGTTGCAGTGTGCCTCTGCTGGCTGGTGTTGTGCAGTTGCAGTGTGCCTCTGCTGGCTGGTGTTTTGCAGTTGCAGTGTGAAGGTCAGTGTGTCTCTGCTGGCTGGTGTTGTGCAGTTGCAGTGTGTCTCTGCCTGTTGGTTTTGTGCAGTTGCATTGTGTGGGTCAGTGTGTCTCTGCTGGCTGGTGTTGTGCAGTTGCAGTGTGTCTCTGCTGGCTGGTGTTGTGCAGTTGCAGTGTTCCTCTGCTGGCTGGTGTTGTGCAGTTGCAGTGTGTGGGGCAGTAGGGGCTCTCTATGATGGTGTGTTTATGTAGCTGCTCTCTCAGGCTGTGGGGCTCCTTGCTCACACTCTTCTCTCTGCGATGCAGCTCCTCTCTCACTCCAGCCAGCTTGCTCCTCAGGGTCTCATTCTCCTGCTGCAACACCCTCACCTCGGCCTTCACCTGGGCGAGCTCGTCTCTCAACTGCTGTATGATACTGGCTTCTGTGAGTTTAGCAAGTGCGAGCTCTCTGAACTCTGCAAAGAACAGCTCTAGCATGGAGAAGCACTGCCTCGGGTGTTTGACTGGGGAGTTTGGGGGTTAGGGGGAAGCTGCAGGGAAGCTGCTTGCAGTCTGGGGGCTGTGCGCTTTGTGACTGGTGCTGTGCAGTCTGGGGCTGTATCCTTGATGATTGGGGTTATGTCTTCAGTGGTTTGAGGTTCAGTGTTCAGATCACTGTTTTCTGGGAGTGACATCTCCACCTCAGCATGCTCTTTTAGACCCTGGAAGCGTTCATCAAAGGAGTCCAGGCTGGCCTTACTGCCCTGGGTCATTACAGTTCCACTGTGGAGCATGCTAACTGTAAATACTGTGCTGTCTGGGTCTGTGTCTTCCCCCACAGTTATTTGCCTTCCATTGCCCCTTTTTTAATGTTACTGTAAAGCCAAGGGGAGACTAATCACATATGGAGATTAGATAAAGGGGCATTCAGAACAGAAAATAGGAGGCACATTTTTACAGTATTGTGAGGGTCTGGAACCAACTCCCCAGTAATGTTGTTGAAGCTGACACCCTGGGATCCTTCAAGAAGCTGCTTGATGAGATTCTGGGATCAATAAGCTACTAACACCCAAACGAGCAAGATGGGCCAAATGGCCTCCTCTCATTTGTAAACTTTCTCTGTTCTTATGTTGCTAGAAAATGTATAATGAAACCTGTTGCTTCAAACCAAGTTTCTGTAACACTTGTCACATTGTAGTTACTTGTTAGGGCAGTAGCTTCAAGTTCTAACATTTTGTTTCTGAGACGTCTAGCATTTAGAAAAATACATTGAATGGCTGTCTTACCTGAGTTGTTGCCCTTGTTTTGATGCGGTCTCCCTTTTTTTTGGTGATTTCTCCCGCCTACCTTTCTAGTTTAAATGCTTCTGAACCTGCTCGAGGATCTTTTCTCCAAGTAGACTGGTTCCCTTGTTATTTAAGTGTAGTCCATCTCACCTATATAGATAGTCCTTGTTGCAATCTTCAAAGAAGGTGAAGCCTTTCCATGTACACCACAATTTCAGCCATGCATTTTGATTAATTTTTCTGTTTTTGAAGTTTTCTGTAAATTTTGTTCAGTTCCCTTTTTCCACTTGTTTTAATTTACCTCAATCTGTTTTCTTCGCAGATAAGTTCAGTCGTTGTTCATGTTGATTTATATTATCTTTTCAACATTTTATTCCATTCAAAAATAACAAAAATAATAATTTCATTAAGAGCTCATCTTTTAAGTGACGTCTCTCTCTCTCTCTCAATTCAATTCAAAGATGCTTTATTGGCATAGAAGTACTGCCGAAGCAATTACAAAATAAATAATAAAAACATCATACAAAATTATTACAGAAAAGAAATCTATATTCAATTATGTTTAAAATATTTATAAAGAAACTTATTTGTACATGTATGTCTGTATGATGTAAAGGAGTGTCTGTCAGTGCAGTGGGAGCAGAGCGCCCCTAGTGGAGTCTGTTCAAACACTGTGGTTTTCCTGGGCCGGTCTCAGCGCTGTCCGATATATTCAGAGTGCTGTGTCGCTCTTCTCACCATAATCGTTACCATCTGATCCTCGTCCTTCAGTGAGATCTTTTGGGAGATAAGACCTGGTCTTATATTGGTATATTTTGAGCAGTAGAGAATGACATGTTCCTCGTCTTCGATTCATGTCACACATGTTGATCTGTGTAACCCAGTGACCCATGAATCGATTTTTCGATTCTTTACTGATTGCACTGATCATCCTCTTTTGAGATGATCTGTTTTTGCTGTTACAATTCATTCTGTCCACCCTGCTCTGCTTTAAAAGCTGCTTGCCAGCTATTATTGTAATAGGTTTTCAGTCTGAGAATGCAAAAAGTTTCAGAATTTTGTGATCATTAATTTCCCATCCTTTCTGTTTTTCACCCGGGTTCTAGTCTCCGGGGCACAGACGACTCATTTAGTGTCTCTTTCCCCCAGATGTTTCAATTCTACTTTATAATCACCATCTTTATCACATAGAATATCATTATTATTATTTTGTTCGTTAATAATAATAATGTGCAGATTCCGTGCTGTGTGTGCCCCAGATTAAATTGCACACAGATCTCATCAGTGCGTCAAGTCTTCCTTAAGTGCATTGATATTGCTACTGAACAGTGAAAACAGCCAATAACCCCCCCCCCCCCCGGAGAGTCGACACATTAGAATCTCGAACGCACCGTGCGTGGCACTTGTATGTTAATACATACTTGTCACAGAGACGGCCGAAGTGGGCGGCGTCAGAACCAGGAAAAGGAATGAACGACAGAGAGGTGTGGTTTGGTGGAGCTGGGCGAATGTTTCGCTCAGCATTTAATAAACAGAACAGAAAATAAAAAGGTTGTACAAACAAACACAGGACACGGCACACGTCGCCAAAACAAAAAAGACAAACAAAACGGACTAGACAGACAAACACGGTGAGCAGATACTTTAACTACTATTATTATTATGATTACTTTTACCTCCATCTCCTATCCCGTTCTCCACTCACCGAACACCCAACCGCGAGTATGTGAAAACGTGCATCTATATATACTGTTGTGCTGGGATTCAATTACTAATTAATTATTCACTTGAATCCCAGCACGTGAATTAATAAAGTGCAATTCCCCGTGCTCACATATTACTACATTTTACTTGCACGTGAAGTGCTGTGCAATCCTCGTGCCTAAATACACATATACATTTTAAACACTCGTGTTACACAGACCCGTTTATATCCCGTGTACCAATGTCTATACACCAACATTTAAACACACCACACGCAACACATAACAGATAATATACACAGGGGCGGGCACTTCGTCACAATACTGTACCTGTCTGAAGACTGTTTGCAATGTACTGTATACATGCCACTATAAATAAAAAAAATAACCATAAAAAAGACAAATAAATTAGAAAATGTTACAACTGACAATATTACATTTTTTTTTATTGTGTCCCACAGGTTCATTGCAGTTTTATGTATGTATATAGCGCCTTTCATGCCGCAGTATCTCAAAGTGATTTACATGTTGGTTAAAACAGAAGGACGTCTGCAGTATCATCTGGATTAGTTTGCTACATTATTTCAGGGTTTAGTTTTATAAAAGCTGCAGACAGACGGTGCAATCTTTTCCAATTGCTAAAATACAATTTTGGTTAGCTGCAAAATGGTCAAAACCCCTGAACTGCTGAATTCCTCAACTCTGCTAGATGTTACAGCCTTGCCGAGGTTGGTCCTCCAAGACGCTCGTTAGAATTCCCTCGGCATGCTGATCTTTCAGAGCCTGTTGGTAAGCTTTCTTGAACTCTCTGGTGGGGTCATGAGAGGTCAGATGCAAAAGGTCAAACCTAGAAACCTAGAAGAAAAATGAAATGGGGGGGGGCAGAAATGTTAATTATGTACAGCAGTGGTAAAAAGTTTTGCATCACCCTATACAGTTAACTAATTTTCTTCATAAAGTGGAATGGATCCTGCTGAATAATGTTGCATTAACATATTGACTTACATACTGCTGTATAGTTTTCCACACATAATGAAAAACTGACCAATTCAAATTTGAAATTAACATGAAATACAGCTTTCAGTAGACTTTTGCAATCTCATTTTGTAGTTTGTTTGCTCAAATGATGTTAAATAAAATATCTAAATTATGTTCATAGATACATTCTTTTAATTGTCTCCTTCATAAAATTCTAGATGATGCAAAACTTTTGGTCATAGCTAGGTCAATATCAGCCTCTCCCTCCTTAAAGAGCCAGTGCTTTTAAATGTTACTTTATAATTGTATTACTGTTTCATGGTGTTTTGAAACTGGTAAAAAATGTAATCAGCACATTAGTCGAAAATAAGCATTTAAGTGTATAGTAATTGAAGGAGACATCAGGTCCATTATTTAATTTTATTTTGCAAATTTATTTATGGTTTGACTTCACTGCACCAAAGAAGAAAAAAAAGCAATGTTTTAGAAAGACAGAGCTAAAAGAAATCTGATTATCTAATGAGGATGGTGCGATAGTATTCTTAACATTTGGTTTTCTGAACTCTTGTAATATAATTCTTAGGTTTTCCTGCTTATTTTAATGCCAGCAATGAGTTAAGGGATGTCTATAAACATTATGACAGGTTTGAAATGTCTGCAGGTGCTTTACTATCTATTATAGCAACAACAGTCTGATTGATTGATCTGATTAACTACCAACATTATATTTATGTTCAAATGCCATATTTAATTATTAACAGGTTGATAAAAAAAGTGGGAACAAATGGAATTGGCCATTTTTGAAAAATGGAATTTGGTATTCCCAAGAATGGAACAATTAGTAGCCCTAAAGATGGTTACAATTGAAGGCAGTGCAGATGCCATGTTTTATGCAGTACTATAAAGCAATTTTATGCAGGCCACCAGTTAAGCATGCAGTCAGAGAAGAAGCCTCTAGTGTCACTGTATCAGGTCTAATAGGTTCAGGTAAGACAGAGTGGTCTATAACAGAAGGAGTTTGTAAAATATGATCTCTTATGAAAAGTATTTTATTTTGGAAAAACTTTAAGAAGTCATTGCAGTAAAAGAGAAACCAGTGGTGAAGGTAGAAGGGTAGATCCTCGAGCAGTTTCAGAAGCATTTAAACTAGAAAGGAAGGGGGGAGAAATCAACAAAAAAACAGAAGGGAGACCGCATCAAAACAAGGACAACTCAGGTAAGACAACCATTAAATGTATTTATCTAAATGCTAGAAGTATCAGAAACAAAGTTCTAGAACTTGAAGCTACTGCACTAACAGGTAACTATGATGTGATAGGTGTTACAGGAACTTGGTTGTCTGAGAGTGATGGGGACAAATATAATATTTGTGGGTATACACTGTACAGGAAAGACAGGCAGGACAGACGAGGAGGAGGGGTAGCGCTATACATAAGAAACAGTCTTGAAGCCCAGGTGTTAAACCTGGACAAAGAAAATAAAGCCAAATCAATATGGGTCAGAATAACAGACAAAAATTCAAAGGGCATAATAATAGGAGTATGCTATAGACCGCCAGATTCAGATGGTGAGCAAAATAATCTGTTATACAATGACATTAGAAATGCGTGTAGCAAAGGAGAAGCCATACTAATGGGGGATTTCAACTTCCCCCATATAAAATGGGAAAACCCGGTAGGGAGCACAACGGATGAAATTGAAATGGTGGAAATGACAAATGACTGCCTCCTAACACAATTTGTCAAGGCACTGACTAGAGGGGAAGCATGCCTTGATTTAGTCTTTTCAAATAACAAAGACAGAATAACTAAAACAGCGGTCATAGAACCACTAGCAAACTCAGACCACAACATGGTCTCATTTGAAGTGCTTTTTAAAACCCCAAAAGTAAAGACTAAAGCTAAGGTTTACAATTTTAGAAAAGCAAACTATGAAGGTATGAAACAGAGACTAACAGAAGTAGATTGGAGTAAAATAGAGAAAACACCCACAGAAGAAGGATGGCTGTTCTTCAAAAATGTAGTACTAGAGGCGCAAAACAATTACATCCCTAAAGTAGACAAATCTAAATGTAAAACTAAATGGCCAAAATGGTTTAATAGATCAATTTAAAAAAATATTCAGCGAAAAAAGACACTTTACAGAGCGTTAAAAAGGGACCAAAAAAAAGTACACAGAAAAAGTACATGGAACTGCAAATGCAAGTCAAAAAGGAAGTTAGAAAGGCCAAGAGAGAAATAGAAATGAACATTGCTAAGGGGGCTAAAACCAATTCCAAAATGTTTTTCCAATATTACAACAGCAAGAGAACATTCAAAGAGGAGATTAAATGTCCAAGAGATACAAATGGCAAAATCATAGATGAAGAAAAAAAATAGCAAATATGTTAAATGATTACTTCTCATAAGTTTTTACAAAGGAGGATACGGACAACATGCCCCACATGTCAACCAGTTTTAAATAACTTTAGCATAACCGAGGCAGAAGTGTTAAAGGGACTAGGAGCTCTTAAAATAAACAAATCCCCTGGGCCGGATGAGATTCTTCCAATAGTACTCAAAGAAATGAAAGAAGTTATTTACAAACCACTAACCAAGATCATGCAGCAGTCTCTTGACACAGGGGTTGTACCGACAGACTGGAAAATTGCAAATGTAATACCGATCCACAAAAAGGGAAACAAAACCGAACCAGGTAACTACAGACAAATAAGTCTGACTTCTATTATATGCAAACTTATGGAAACTATAAGATCCAAAATGGAAAATTACCTATATGGTAACAGAATCCTGGGATACAGTCAACATGGTTTTAGGAAAGGGAGATTGTGTCTAACTAACTTGCTTGATTTTTTTGAGGATGCAACATCGATAATGAATAATTGCAAAGCATATGACATGGTTTATTTAGATTTCCAGAAAGCTTTTGACAAAGTCCCGCATAAAAGATTAATTCTCAAACTGAACGAAGTAGGGATTCAAGGAAACACATGTACATGGATTAGGGAGTGGTTAACATGTAGAAAACAGAAAGTACTGATTAGAGGAAAAACCTCAGAATGGAGTGTGGTAACCAGTGGTGTACCACAGGGATCAGTATAAGGTCCTCTGCTATTCCTAATCTACATTAATGATTTATATTCTGGTATAGTAAGCAAACTTGTTAAATTTGCAGACGACACAAAAATAGGAGGGGTGGCAAACATTGTTGCAGCAGCAAAGGTCATTCAAAATGATCTAGACAAGATTCAGAACTGGGCAGACACATGGCAAATGACATTTAATAGAGAAAAGTGTAAGGTACTGCATGCAGGAAATAAAAATGTACATTATAAATATCATATGGGAGATACTGAAATTGGAGAAGGAATCTATGAAAAAGACCTAGGAGCTTTTGTTGACTCAGAAATGTCTTCATCTAGACAATGTGGGGAAGCTATAAAAAAGGCCAACAAGATGCATTAGTAAGACCTCATCTTGAATATTGTGTTCAGTTCTGATCACCTTGCTACAAAAAGGATGTTGCTGCTCTTGAAAGAGTGCAAAGAAGAGCGACCAGAATTATTCCGGGTTTAAAAGGCACGTCATATGCAGATAGGCTAAAAGAATTGAATCTATTCAATCTTGAACAAAGAAGACTACGCAGCGACCTAATTCAAGCATTCAAAATTCTAAAAGGTATTGACAGTGTCGACCCAAGGGACATTTTCAATCCTGAAAAAAGAAACAAGGACCAGGGGTCACAAATGGAGACTAGACAAAGGGGCCCATTCAGAACAGAAAATAGGAGGCACTTTTTTACACAGAGAATTGTGAGGGTCTGGAACCAACTCCCCAGTAGTTGTTGAAGCTGACACCCTGGGATCCTTCAAGAAGCTGCTTGATGAGAGTCTGGGATCAATAAGCTACTAACAACCAAACGAGCAAGATGGGCCAAATGGCCTCCTCTTGTTTGTAAACTTTCTTATGTTCTAAGTATTAGAAGGGATACTAAGATTATTTGTATTTGTTTCAATCAGATTGGAATAGTATGACGATCTAGCCTAGGACAGAGCCTTCCTATATTTTCCTTGATGACTTTTCCATCCAGATTAATGAACATGCAGATTTCTAAGCAAATTACCTATTTTTTATTAGTACTATCTTGCAGGAATTACACACTTGACAATAACCAGTAAAACACTGCATTAAAAGGCAATATATACTGTGTGTGTGTATATATATATATATATATATATATATATATATATATATATATATATATATACACACAATCCACACACAATATTATCTGTAATCCTTGAACACAATTGAATTGTAGTTTGTTATAATTATGTACAGTAAGATTGAATGTAAGAACGCAAATGCATTAGTCACACACGTTGTGGTACACTTGACAACCATCTAGTTGCAGCGTGAGCCCAGACTGAGTGGAGCCAAGCCCTGTAGGATTTTGACCAATCGTAGAGTTCTGATAAGGATGCCTTACCTTCTATAGGTTGCCTGCTGCAGGGACTAGGGGCGGAACAAGAGCTCTTTAACCCCGGGAAATGTGAATGAAAAGTTGTACTAAACACGGTGCCTGGAGTCAGACCCAGGGATCCTTTGGATTCATGTATTGAAGATTGTTATTTTGTGTACCTTTCACTATTTGAATAAAGCATTTTACAAACAAGACAAAGAGCTTTCCTTTAAATGCAAGCGTGCAAAGCAGAGTTCCAGAATCCGGCGTTTCCTGAGTCAGAGATGGAACGGGCGGTGATGTGACTCATTGACAGCACGTCCGGTGTGTGAGCAGTGAGGCAGCGTTTCCTGAGTCAGAGATGGAACGGGTGGTGATGTGACTCATCGACAGCACGTCCGGTGTGTGAGCAGTGAGGCAGCGATTCCTGAGTCAGAGATGGAACGGGCGGTGATGTGACTCATCGACAGCACGTCCGGTGTGTGAGCAGTGAGGCAGTGATTCCTGAGTCAGAGATGGAACGGGCGGTGATGTGACTCATCGACAGCACGTCCGGTGTGTGAGCAGTGATTCCTGAGTCAGAGATGGAACGGGCGGTGATGCGACTCATCGACAGCACGTCCGGTGTGTGAGCAGTGATTCCTGAGTCAGAGATGGAACGGGCGGTGATGCGACTCATCGACAGCACGTCCGTGTGTGAGCAGTGAGGCAGTGATTCCTGAGTCAGAGATGGAACGGGCGGTGATGTGACTCATCGACAGCACGTCCGGTGTGTGAGCAGTGAGGCAGTGATTCCTGAGTCAGAGATGGAACGGGCGGTGATGCGACTCATCGACAGCACGTCCGGTGTGTGAGCAGTGAGGCAGCGATTCCTGAGTCAGAGATGGAACGGGCGGTGATGTGACTCATCGACAGCACGTCCGGTGTGTGAGCAGTGAGGCAGTGATTCCTGAGTCAGAGATGGAACGGGCGGTGATGTGACTCATCGACAGCACGTCCGGTGTGTGAGCAGTGAGGCAGTGATTCCTGAGTCAGAGATGGAACGGGCGGTGATGCGACTCATCGACAGCACGTCCGGTGTGTGAGCAGTGATTCCTGAGTCAGAGATGGAACGGGCGGTGATGCGACTCATCGACAGCACGTCCGGTGTGTGAGCAGTGATTCCTGAGTCAGAGATGGAACGGGCGGTGATGCGACTCATCGACAGCACGTCCGGTGTGTGAGCAGTGAGGCAGTGATTCCTGAGTCAGAGATGGAACGGGCGGTGATGTGACTCATCGACAGCACGTCCGGTGTGTGAGCAGTGATTCCTGAGTCAGAGATGGAACGGGCGGTGATGTGACTCATCGACAGCACGTCCGGTGTGTGAGCAGTGAGGCAGTGATTCCTGAGTCAGAGATGGAACGGGCGGTGATGTGACTCATCGACAGCACGTCCGGTGTGTGAGCAGTGAGGCAGTGATTCCTGAGTCAGAGATGGAACGGGCGGTGATGCGACTCATCGACAGCACGTCCGGTGTGTGAGCAGTGAGGCAGCGATTCCTGAGTCAGAGATGGAACGGGCGGTGATGTGACTCATCGACAGCACGTCCGGTGTGTGAGCAGTGAGGCAGCGATTCCTGAGTCAGAGATGGAACGGGCGGTGATGTGACTCATCGACAGCACGTCCGGTGTGTGAGCAGTGAGGCAGTGATTCCTGAGTCAGAGATGGAACGGGCGGTGATGTGACTCATCGACAGCACGTCCGGTGTGTGAGCAGTGAGGCAGGATTCCTGAGTCAGAGATGGAACGGGCGGTGATGTGACTCATCGACAGCACGTCCGGTGTGTGAGCAGTGAGGCAGTGATTCCTGAGTCAGAGATGGAACGGGCGGTGATGCGACTCATCGACAGCACGTCCGGTGTGTGTGAGCAGTGATTCCTGAGTCAGAGATGGAACGGGCGGTGATGCGACTCATCGACAGCACGTCCGGTGTGTGAGCAGTGATTCCTGAGTCAGAGATGGAACGGGCGGTGATGCGACTCATCGACAGCACGTCCGGTGTGTGAGCAGTGAGGCATTCCTGAGTCAGAGATGGAACGGGCGGTGATGTGACTCATCGACAGCACGTCCGGTGTGTGAGCAGTGATTCCTGAGTCAGAGATGGAACGGGCGGTGATGCGACTCATCGACAGCACGTCCGGTGTGTGAGCAGTGATTCCTGAGTCAGAGATGGAACGGGCGGTGATGTGACTCATCGACAGCACGTCCGGTGTGTGAGCAGTGAGGCAGCGATTCCTGAGTCAGAGATGGAACGGGTGGTGATGTGACTCATCGACAGCACGTCCGGTGTGTGAGCAGTGAGGCAGCGATTCCTGAGTCAGAGATGGAACGGGCGGTGATGTGACTCATCGACAGCACGTCCGGTGTGTGAGCAGTGAGGCAGCGATTCCTGAGTCAGAGATGGAACGGGCGGTGAGGTGACTCATCGACAGCACGTCCGGTGTGTGAGCAGTGAGGCAGCGATTCCTGAGTCAGAGATGGAACGGGCGGTGATGTGACTCATCGACAGCACGTCCGGTGTGTGAGCAGTGAGGCAGCGATTCCTGAGTCAGAGATGGAACGGGCGGTGATGTGACTCATCGACAGCACGTCCGGTGTGTGAGCAGTGAGGCAGTGATTCCTGAGTCAGAGATGGAACGGGCGGTGATGTGACTCATCGACAGCACGTCCGGTGTGTGAGCAGTGATTCCTGAGTCAGAGATGGAACGGGCGGTGATGCGACTCATCGACAGCACGTCCGGTGTGTGAGCAGTGATTCCTGAGTCAGAGATGGAACGGGCGGTGATGCGACTCATCGACAGCACGTCCGGTGTGTGAGCAGTGATTCCTGAGTCAGAGATGGAACGGGCGGTGATGCGACTCATCGACAGCACGTCCGGTGTGTGAGCAGTGAGGCAGTTTCCTGATTCCTGAGTCAGAGATGGAACGGGCGGTGATGTGACTCATCGACAGCACGTCCGGTGTGTGAGCAGTGAGGCAGCGATTCCTGAGTCAGAGATGGAACGGGCGGTGATGTGACTCATTGACAGCACGTCCGGTGTGTGAGCAGTGAGGCAGCGATTCCTGAGTCAGAGATGGAACGGGCGGTGATGTGACTCATCGACAGCACGTCCGGTGTGTGAGCAGTGAGGCAGTGATTCCTGAGTCAGAGATGGAACGGGCGGTGATGTGACTCATCGACAGCACGTCCGGTGTGTGAGCAGTGAGGCAGCGATTCCTGAGTCAGAGATGGAACGGGCGGTGATGCGACTCATCGACAGCACGTCCGGTGTGTGAGCAGTGATTCCTGAGTCAGAGATGGAACGGGCGGTGATGTGACTCATCGACAGCACGTCCGGTGTGTGAGCAGTGAGGCAGCGATTCCTGAGTCAGAGATGGAACGGGCGGTGAGGTGACTCATCGACAGCACGTCCGGTGTGTGAGCAGTGAGGCAGTGATTCCTGAGTCAGAGATGGAACGGGCGGTGATGCGACTCATCGACAGCACGTCCGGTGTGTGAGCAGTGATTCCTGAGTCAGAGATGGAACGGGCGGTGATGCGACTCATCGACAGCACGTCCGGTGTGTGAGCAGTGAGGCAGCGTTTCCTGAGTCAGAGATGGAACGGGCGGTGATGTGACTCATCGACAGCACGTCCGGTGTGTGAGCAGTGAGGCAGTGATTCCTGAGTCAGAGATGGAACGGGCGGTGATGCGACTCATCGACAGCACGTCCGGTGTGTGAGCAGTGAGGCAGTGATTCCTGAGTCAGAGATGGAACGGGCGGTGATGCGACTCATCGACAGCACGTCCGGTGTGTGAGCAGTGAGGCAGTGATTCCTGAGTCAGAGATGGAACGGGCGGTGATGCGACTCATCGACAGCACGTCCGGTGTGTGAGCAGTGAGGCAGCGATTCCTGAGTCAGAGATGGAACGGGCGGTGATGTGACTCATCGACAGCACGTCCGGTGTGTGAGCAGTGATTCCTGAGTCAGAGATGGAACGGGCGGTGATGTGACTCATCGACAGCACGTCCGGTGTGTGAGCAGTGAGGCAGCGATTCCTGAGTCAGAGATGGAACGGGCGGTGATGTGACTCATCGACAGCACGTCCGGTGTGTGAGCAGTGATTCCTGAGTCAGAGATGGAACGGGCGGTGATGCGACTCATCGACAGCACGTCCGGTGTGTGAGCAGTGATTCCTGGTCAGAGATGGAACGGGCGGTGATGTGACTCATCGACAGCACGTCCGGTGTGTGAGCAGTGAGGCAGCGATTCCTGAGTCAGAGATGGAACGGGCGGTGATGTGACTCATCGACAGCACGTCCGGTGTGTGAGCAGTGAGGCAGTGATTCCTGAGTCAGAGATGGAACGGGCGGTGATGTGACTCATCGACAGCACGTCCGGTGTGTGAGCAGTGATTCCTGAGTCAGAGATGGAACGGGCGGTGATGTGACTCATCGACAGCACGTCCGGTGTGTGAGCAGTGAGGCAGCGATTCCTGAGTCAGAGATGGAACGGGCGGTGATGTGACTCATCGACAGCACGTCCGGTGTGAGCAGTGAGCAGTGATTCCTGAGTCAGAGATGGAACGGGCGGTGATGTGACTCATCGACAGCAGATCCGGTGTGAGCAGCAGTGAGCAGCCAGCGATTCCTGAGTCAGAGATGGAACGGGCGGTGATGTGACTCATCGACAGCACGTCCGGTGTGTGAGCAGTGAGGCAGTGATTCCTGAGTCAGAGATGGAACGGGCGGTGATGTGACTCATCGACAGCACGTCCGGTGTGTGAGCAGTGAGGCAGCGATTCCTGAGTCAGAGATGGAACGGGCGGTGATGTGACTCATCGACAGCACGTCCGGTGTGTGAGCAGTGATTCCTGAGTCAGAGATGGAACGGGCGGTGATGCGACTCATCGACAGCACGTCCGGTGTGTTCCTGAGTCAGAGATGGAACGGGCGGTGATGTGACTCATCGACAGCACGTCCGGTGTGTGAGCAGTGAGGCAGTGATTCCTGAGTCAGAGATGGAACGGGTGGTGATGTGACTCATCGACAGCACGTCCGGTGTGTGAGCAGTGAGGCAGCGATTCCTGAGTCAGAGATGGAACGGGCGGTGATGCGACTCATCGACAGCACGTCCGGTGTGTGAGCAGTGATTCCTGAGTCAGAGATGGAACGGGCGGTGATGTGACTCATCGACAGCACGTCCGGTGTGTGAGCAGTGAGGCAGCGTTTCCTGAGTCAGAGATGGAACGGGTGGTGATGTGACTCATCGACAGCACGTCCGGTGTGTGAGCAGTGAGGCAGCGATTCCTGAGTCAGAGATGGAACGGGCGGTGATGCGACTCATCGACAGCACGTCCGGTGTGTGAGCAGTGATTCCTGAGTCAGAGATGGAACGGGCGGTGATGTGACTCATCGACAGCACGTCCGGTGTGTGAGCAGTGATTCCTGAGTCAGAGATGGAACGGGCGGTGAGGTGACTCATCGACAGCACGTCCGGTGTGTGAGCAGTGAGGCAGGATTCCTGAGTCAGAGATGGAACGGGCGGTGAGGTGACTCATCGACAGCACGTCCGGTGTGTGAGCAGTGAGGCAGTGATTCCTGAGTCGGAGGTGGAATGGCAGCGGGTCCCGTGTCAGAGACGGAGCGACGTTGGTATGGTTCTCATCAGCAACAACACACAATAAATTAATATAACTAAATACACCACATCTAATTACGATATCCCAGTACAAGATTAGTATCCTAATCTCCCAATTTGCAACCCTCACATTTTAGCTTATGAGTCATGTCATTAAACCACGGTCTGCTTCTTTTGTGAAACACCCTCAGAGTTTTAACTGGTGCTACAGTACTGATACAGTTGCAGGTGTTAACCAACTCATCTAATGATACAGACTGGCGATGCATAGTTTCAATTTGTACGATCCTGTCTCTCTGTAGCGTAGGGTCATTTAACCACAAAAATAATTACAATAAATAGTCAAGTCAATAGTTATAATATTTTCAACAACCAGGCCACAGGAAATTAGTAAATCTAAAGTATGGCCATGATTATGAGTCAGACCTTGAACATGTTATACAAAATCGAAGGTGTCCAATAACCCTAAAAATTCCCAAACATTTAGAATTATATTTAACATCGATATGGATATAAAATCTTCCAATAGAAGAATTCTGTCATAGTTGACAGACAATAGTGATAAAAGCTCACTAAATTCAGTAAAAAATGAAAAGTTTGACTTAGGTGGATGATATATAATTACAAGAACAGGTAATTCATTATTTAGTGTTACAGTTAATAGTTCAAAAGATGACGCTCAAAAATGCTCTCTTTAATTATATATTCATTGCTGCGGATGATAGCAGCAGGTCCACCTCCCCATGCATTTAATAATAATTTGGAAGAGAAGCCTCAAATCAAGGAAACATTGTCCTCAGCTCCAAGCCAAGTTTCATGCTTCTTAACAACATTTTCCTATCAGTGTCCAATTCTAAAATCTTTTCTGCATGATTGTGGCAAAGTGGTAAATGCGTGCAGGTGAGTGCAGTGCAGAGAGGATTAATCACACAGACAAATGATTCATAAGTGCAAGGGTGTTTATTAATGATTATAATGTCCAGAGCCTTATGGCAGAACCTGCAAACAATAACAATATTGGAAGTGGTACAGCGGCGTGTATCACTCCTGTTTGTAATCCCACGGGTTTGACCCACAACCACAAAGTCCCGTCTTTTCTCATCCACACAAAACACAGACCCAGTTCCAACAGTGTGTGATTTTAGTGCTAGCGGTGCAAAGACAGTTCCTGTAGTGGAAAAGGAGAGTTGTGATGTCCGGGTTTACACTGGCCTGCGGCTTCAGCTCCGGATCGTGTTTAGTACTCTTTAGCGAGAAGACAAGCAACACAAGACACACAGTGTTAGTACAAAGACTGACAAACACTCACAGCTTTCGGTCTCAATAATATGGGCTTCTTCTAGGTCATTTCATATAACCATAGGCAAAGGAACCGATCACTGAAGCTACACACCCCTATTTATACCCTCTCCCATGACTCCTCCAATCCTCGGATGCCACGCCGTCTACCGTCCGGGTCAGTGAGCTTGGGTGCCACAGCTCCGCCCCCTTCCTAAATGGCCAACTTCCACCTACCCTACGGAATAAATTGTCTTGCCATTTGCTTAAGGTTACTCTGTTCCTTCTTTCTAGTGCCCTCACAGGTCGGGAAGGAGATCTAACACCAAGCGTCATTCGATCTCTGTCAATGATGTATAAAAAACTCTCATTGAATGATTTGTACTTTTCCTAATCCACATGTATGACCAGGATACGATTTGATGGAGGGGATGGGGGGTGATTTCCCTGGCACTGCACGTTAGATATCCCCACCGATAAAATAATTTGAATTTACCATGATTTCTTCTGGAAATTTTACACATATTTGAAATTATAAATGTGTGCTGTATAATTTATACACAGACTGGCTTACAAAAAATCCCGGTCCAGTACTTCAGACCTTGAGATGAGTAGCAGCTCGTATTAACATGATTTAAAAAAAAAAAAAAAGACAGGAATGGAGTTTGGTTTCACTGGAGCCGGATCATGAAGTTCGGCTGTGTTAAGTGGATCAGGCTCGTATTCCACTCACCCGTCATTGCCATCCAACAGCAGTGCTGTACGCGCCTTAACAAGGTGAATTAACCAATGAAAATCAACTACGTCAGCGTCGTTCAATTGCTGTGTGTTACTAAAACCGTTATTCTTGTGTTATTTTCACCTAAAGTGCGCATACTGAGCGAAAAAAAAAATGAAGAGTGGACACCAAAAGGCAAAGTGTGACGACGGCAGCTGCAGATATCAAAGTGACGATGCAGGTGTGTCCCCAGGGTGTATCGACACTACACCTCACAAGAGCAGGCAATATTTATTGGCTGTTGTGCAGGGCAGGCTTGCTTTGAAAAATGGATGGCTAATCGCTCTTGGTTAAGGCTAATCCCAGCAGTTCAGTAATTTGCTCATTTTGCTCATCAATGGCATAACTGCAACATCAGCCAAAAAACTAAATGACAAAATAAGAAGAAATAGTACGAACCAAACAAAAGCAAGCTATGGAGAAGGCTGCTGAAAACAGCACTGAAGTGTCCGAATCAGAAAAAAAACGACAGGTCACTGCGAGCATAGTGAGAACTGCCTACATGATTTGTAAAGAAAACTTTTTCTTTTAAGATGCATCCTAAAACTTTGCAGCTACAGCAGCTTAATGGACTGGGTAGTGGGAAAATGCTGTATTCTGACTACGCATGCCATAATATGCTGATGTTTGTAGCAAACAAAATGACTGGAAAACTTGCAAAATATGTAATTGATTCGAGTGACATGTTTAGTATCCTGATTGATTAAAACGTATCTGCCTCCAACATCTCTTATCTCATAGTTTACATGCGAATTCGATTAGAAGATGTACCATGCAATTACTTTTTAACATTGTGGAGCTAAAGTCAGGAACAGGTACTGGCATTGCAGATGAGTTACTTTCCACCCTCAATCAGTACGGCATTACTGGACACATACTTCGAGAGCGTCTAGTGGTTTCTGCAACTGATGGAGCAGCATTGATGCTGGGGAAATACAAAGAGGCAGCAACAATTCTGCGAGCAAGGATTAACAACGATCTAATCGTGATTTATTGCATGAACCATAAACTGGAGCTCGCTGTTCATGATGCTGTTCGAACAGCAAGTTTTTTTCAGCTATTAATAGATTCACTGTATTCGTTTTTTTCACAAAGTTCCAAAAATCAGAGTCAACTTGAAGCCGTGGCTGCTGAGCTCAGTTTTTTAGAAAATGCTCAACAGACAATTCACGTTCTTCACAGGACAAAGCAAAATGTGGTGGTCTACTGGGGAAGATGACAAACTGGATGTTTGTTATGGAAGTGGACATAATGAAAGATGTGCTTGAGACACTAAAAGCCCTATCCCTGTTTCTTCAGAATAGGAGCTCCACTGCCATCACTGCTAAGCCTGAGATTAATATTGCATTAAAAGCTTTACTTGCTATGAAGGACAGAGATGGAACAAATACCAGCACATTGAATGATGAGTTTTCAAGAACCGGTACATTTATAAAGGGGTTTTAATCACAGAGCTATCTGAAGCTTAATGAATGAAATACAAAGCTTTCCGCATTCAGTTCTTACAAGCTTTAGTTGACAACATCGAAGATGATTTGATGATAACAGGGTCCTGGAGGCAGCTGTACTCAACTCTACATCATGGCCTGCAGAAGAGGATGCAAGAATCTTGTTTGGGGACGATAAAGTTATGAATCTGTGCAAAATTGTGAAATTCAACTTTTCAAGACCTCTAATGATAAAGGAATTCCGAGAGTACAAAGATACTCAGGGCAGGGGGATAAGCTGAAGAGACTGATCACCACAGTTGGTGTAATTCCTGTGTCCACTGCTGAATGTGAATGTGGGTTTAGAGCGATGAACCTTATTCTGACGGACCAGAGAAGCCGAATGCATGTATGCACACTCAACAGCATGCTGTGTATTTCAATTAACAGCCCCAACATTGACACTTTCCAAGCTGAGAAATATGCTGAGTTGTGGATTAAAGAGGGACACCATGCTGCTGAGGACAGACCTGCAGGAAAGAAAAGGAAAGAGGAAACCATCGCCCACCATACCAAACTGTTTTGTTACAACAAAAGCCTTGTCCTTTGGTGAAATCGATACGTTTAAAACATCTAACTTATCTTACTTATGCTAATAAAAATGTAAGACAAACTTTGATTTTATGTAAGGGGCAAGACGTTTTGAATCTGGATTTAAATCACTCCAATTTTTTTTTTCATTTGTGTTGAAAAAGACTACTTGTTTTTAATTACGCTGAGCCTTTAAAACTCCAAATCAGGTAAGGTTGTTTGTTAAGGGAAATACAGTATATAGAGAATAGTGTGTGTGTGTGTGAGTGTCTTACGGAAATGTCCTATAGGATCCTATAGTGGCACTATAGGACACTATGGGACTAAAAAGGTTTTAGAGAAATCCTAAAGGATTCTTTTTAAAAACATATCCTCCTATAGAACTCAAAAGGGTCTCTCTACAGTAGTACTATAGGACACTATAGGACTAAAAAGGTTTTAAAGAAATCCTATAGGATATTCTATAGGACTTGACCAATTTACTATAGGACTTTCTATAGGTTATTTCCGTAATGTGTGTGTGAAATATTCATAGTAGATGGAGCTGATAAAATACGAGTGTTCTGTAATGTTCCATTTGTTGTTGTTTCACTCTAGTCTATGTAGCTATCAATGAGGTTCTGCGTAACAGTGCAAGTACCGGTACTTGTCATGGGTGTGCTTTAAGTTATTTTAGTTGCTGTAAGCGTAGCACAGGGTGGTTTTTGTTCATAAAAATAATATGTAATTTAACAGTTGATTTGGTATAAATAAGTAACTTAGTGATTGTCTTCGCTGTTTATATTGGGTACTACAGATGTGTCACGGTGTGCCAAATATGTTTTGTGTTTGTCAATTTTTATCCCCCCTGCTGGAAATTTGACAAATCGCACCCTGGGTACGCCCGTTATAACCCATTGCTCTCTGAATTTGCACAGGTGCTTACTTTTTTGCTTTGGTGGAGTCGGCCTTATTATTTATTTTTTAGCAGACTTACAGGGTATGCCTTCCTTTACCGACGTATCACTATCAGCGTCACTTCAACTTTTAGACAGTCATTTTGCATAAACAAAGAAAACACTGAAGTTAAAATATTCTACAAATTATGCTTTGCTTCCAGTCACCAAAGCAGATCAGTGTCAGGCTGTTGGGGAAACATGTAATGAGAGTGTAAAAAGTCATATGATAGTGGGTTATATAGTTTTATGTTTTAGATTGGCTACCCAATGTGTCAGTCATTCTGGCATTGCAAAATGATGCGGCAGGGGCGGGGCTTTGTGTCAAACAGATATGTTATGGTTTGACTGTGATGCTAAACTGTAACGTTTAGGGACTGTCCCTTCCAATTAGGGACCCTAACTAAAAAATAAATATTTTTTGCAATTAAAATGACATTGGAAGCTGCTCAATGCTTGTACTTGCCTGTCGTGACCATGCCTTGCCGTACCGCAGGAAGGTGGCAAAGTGCTCGCAGTTGAAGGTCAACGAGTTGTATGGCAGCGTGCGATTCACGAAGACCTGCCCGCGGCACAGGATCTCTCTCTCAGGCAGTGGCGGCAGCACGAGGTCGTAGCTCCGGTTAGTGTAAACCGCAGAAATGCCAGCAATATCAGCGACTCGTTCTTTTCGGACCATCGTCTCAGTAAACAGGATGATGGAGGGCGCGCTGTATCTGATCCAGGCCTTGGTATCCTCTGAGAAATACAGCAGGAAGGAATTCAGTACAGACCGGGAACCGTTTTAATATGGTTGTAAAGGGGCTGAATGAAACTGGGGATAATATAAGTGGAGTCGCCCTTATAAAGGTTTTCCCTAGTAAATAGCAGGTATAATAAAGCATAGAAAGATATGGTAAAAGCATGTTAAAAAATGGTAAGCCATGGTAAACTAGGATAAATGCAGAGAATAACAATGAGTGACTTTATCAGGAGTTCACAGATAACCAGGCAAAATAAGCCTTCAAAACACAGTGGTGGTGCTGAGAGAAAATATACCTGTTTTTGCTGTGAAACTTGAAATACAGTACCAGGTACTGGATCGATTATACGTGTTCTTTAATAATAATATAATTACAGTCTACTGTACTGTGCAGATACAACACTTGTAATAATTAAAAAATAAGCTGTTCTGCACGCTATATTTTGCTACGATATTTTATATATGTTATATTAATATTGTTTAACTTTTTCTGACTATTTAATTCAGAGTGGCTCTCATTCAGAGTGGCTCTCATTCGGAGTGGCTCTCATTCAGAGTGGCTCTCATTCGGAGTGGTTCTCTCATTCAGAGTGGCTCTCTCATTCGGAGTGGCTCTCATTCGGAGTGGCTCTCTCATTCAGAGTGGCTCTCATTCAGAGTGGCTCTCATTCGGAGTGGCTCTCATTCAGAGTGGCTCTCATTCGGAGTGGCTCTCATTCGGAGTGGCTCTCATTCGGAGTGGCTCTCATTCAGAGTGGCTCTCATTCGGAGTGGTTCTCTCATTCAGAGTGGCTCTCTCATTCGGAGTGGCTCTCTCATTCAGAGTGGCTCTCATTCAGAGTGGCTCTCATTCGGAGTGGCTCTCATTCGGAGTGGCTCTCATTCAGAGTGGCTCTCATTCGGAGTGGCTCTCATTCGGAGTGGCTCTCTCATTCGGAGTGGCTCTCATTCGGAGTGGCTCTCATTCGGAGTGGCTCTCATTCGGAGTGGCTCTCTCATTCAGAGTGGCTCTCATTCGGAGTGGTTCTCTCATTCAGAGTGGCTCTCATTCGGAGTGGTTCTCTCATTCGGAGTGGCTCTCTCATTCGGAGTGGCTCTCTCATTCGGAGTGGTTCTCTCATTCGGAGTGGCTCTCTCATTCGGAGTGGCTCTCTCATTCGGAGTGGTTCTCTCATTCGGAGTGGCTCTCTCATTCGGAGTGGTTCTCTCATTCGGAGTGGTTCTCTCATTCAGAGTGGCTCTCTCATTCGGAGTGGCTCTCATTCGGAGTGGTTCTCTCATTCGGAGTGGTTCTCTCATTCAGAGTGGCTCTCATTCGGAGTGGCTCTCATTCGGAGTGGCTCTCTCATTCGGAGTGGCTCTCTCATTCGGAGTGGTTCTCTCATTCGGAGTGGTTCTCTCATTCAGAGTGGCTCTCTCATTCGGAGTGGCTCTCTCATTCGGAGTGGTTCTCTCATTCAGAGTGGTTCTCTCATTCGGAGTGGCTCTCTCATTCGGAGTGGCTCTCTCATTCAGAGTGGTTCTCTCATTCAGAGTGGTTCTCTCATTCGGAGTGGCTCTCTCATTCGGAGTGGCTCTCTCATTCAGAGTCTCTCATTCGGAGTGGTTCTCTCATTCAGAGTGGTTCTCTCATTCAGAGTGGCTCTCTCATTCGGAGTGGTTCTCTCATTCGGAGTGGCTCTCTCATTCGGAGTGGTTCTCTCATTCGGAGTGGCTCTCTCATTCGGAGTGGCTCTCTCATTCGGAGTGGCTCTCTCATTCAGAGTGGTTCTCTCATTCAGAGTGGCTCTCTCATTTGGAGTGGATCTCTCATTCAGAGTGGTTCTGAGTCCTGTTGCTCCAATATTGAGTTTTTCTCTAATTCTGCCTCTACCTGGCTCTGAGCTTCTTTGAGGTTGTCTGGAGAATCCTAAGTGGACTGAACAGCCTTCCTCATTCCATTCAAATCATGTGCCAGCCACCCCTACTCCTATTGGTCAGGGATCCAGAGTGATAAAAGTGGTCTAAAAATGAAGGCACCTGAATCGGTCTGCTATACTCATCAATCCAGGCATTTTAAAAAAAGTTTAGACCCTCAGGAATAAGAATCAAGAGGCCTGCTCTGCCGGAACTCTTGCAAAATATGAAAAAAAAAATCAGTATTTCAATGGTCAACTTTTATTTTGCAGGCAATTAAGCTTTCTTTGGTTTCAACATTGGTTTAAATCACATGGTTTTTAAGATAGGAGTCAATAAAAAAAATTAAATTACATAGACTTGTATAGTAAATAGAACACGTTGGGTCTTTTCCATTGTTTTTCACAAATGTTTATTAGAACTATTTATAACTTAATATATTCTTCTTTTAGCACTATACCTGTGCTTGTTTTGAATAGTAAGAAATTTGTTAAGACATTTTTAATAGAATGGTAGCTTTTGTGAACAAAAAAAAACAGAGTGTACCCGGTTCCATAATGAAAAGCAGAGTAATCAAATGTTAGTCCTGGTTTACAGTCAGCGTGTTTAAAAATGAAATAGTGCACTGTTCATGTATCTAATTTAATTTACTTCTACTCTATATAGATTTGTAATGTAATTGAATAGGTTATGGTTATGGTATTTTTTTACACCTCACATTGTGTGCAATTCTGAGTTTTGCTAAATAGAAAGTAGTTCTTTTCTATAAATTATTATAAATGAAAGATAATTTCCATAAAAATAAAGAGGTTTATTTGCTATTTGCCATGCCTCAGTAGACAGGGAGAGGTTCTCTGTAGGTTATGAGAATCTGATTATTCAGCCACTGTTGCTTTCTTGTGCTGTCGATTGTGCTCCAATGAGATTCGACCACACATCTGAATTTCCTGCACAAACATGCAACAGTGCATTTCATTTTGGTCTTTGCACAAACACAGCTAGTAAGGCACTTGCTTACTAGACATAAACAGCTTTTTGGTTTATTTGCATCTTTTGGCTTTGCTTCTTTTGGCATCAAGCCAGGGGTTAGTTTTCCATTTACATTCTTTCGTCCATAAGATGTTGGATCAGGGTATTGAGGAAATAGTTTGTGAGCCTGTTTGCTTACAGCTATCTGATTAAGACTATGCAGTACATAGTGCATCCTCTGTAGGTTTCAGACATCTCAGATCACCTTGTGTGGTGGCAAAAAAAGATGTGCTCGTAGATCGTCAAGGTTACCGGGAAAGTCTACTCGGCCATATAGAGCAACGAGGAATATTCTGGCAGCTGTTATAACTTCTTCAGTAACTTCCAGACACTCACCAAGCTCTCCATACATGCCAAGAGCTGAAAGTCTATCTGCATTCTCAATGGCTAATTTCAGAGCTCTTTTTTCCCTTTCTTGTATGGATAGCTAACTGTTTCACAAACACTAAGGACGTAAGTACTAAGGAGAATGCCAGTGATCTCTAAAGCACTCATTTTACACTTCTGGGCTATAGCTATTGAAATGATGTGAGCAGGACCCATATTTCCTTTAGTCCTGGGATGCGCACAGAATAATATATACTCAGCATTATTACATCAGTGTCGTTCACTAGAAGAACAGCCCTGTAACAATGATGTCTAACACAGTATGCAATATGTGCAAACATCTCTTGCTTTCCATGCTCCTGAAGCCTGACATCTGTTATTAGCTGCTGCTGCTATTTCATGTATTATGTTACTGTCATGTATTATGCACCTTCCACTGTATACAGTGTACTATGTATTATGTGCTTTCCACTGTATGTCATGTACTCTGTGTTGCATTGAGCCCTTTTTCTTCTAAAAAGTGCCGCGTAAGTTACTGCTAGTTTCCCTGCACTTTGTGCTGAACGCTGGCCTTCGCCGCTTCCCGGACTCAGTGGTTTATAAATTTGTAGCCTTTTTATTCTATTCCTGACTATCAGCACCTGCTTTCTCCGCGTGTCAGGCTGCTTCTTTCTGTCTGTTCGTCTCAGAGTATAATTGTTATGAATTGTGTGTGTTTTTCACCTTTTCTTGCTTTGGAGAGCACTGTTACTCCACGGGGCCGAGCTAGCCCACCAGCCACCTGCGGGACACAGGTTTGGCCTTGTTTTGATTGTAGCTATGCACCCCCGTGCTCGCGCAGAGGGCTAGCCGGGCCAGCCGTATACTCCTCACCGAGGCTTCCCTTGTTGTTGGGTTGAAACGTACGCGGGCTGCGCGGACCCTCACCTCTGGTGTAGCTCGCTCAATCTACAGACAGGGTGCTCTCCCCCATCTGTCCTGTAATATTTTAACTGTTTTTGTATTTTAAAAACTATTTTGTATTACTGTGTGTGTAAGTCAATTGCTCGTCTCAGTTTCCGCTTTCTCTCCGGATATAGAGGTTGAGGCGGAGCCTTGAATTCCCAGCTGATACGACCCCTAGTTCAGAGGTTGCCTTGGTTACTAGCACTCCGCCACTGGCAGGGTCCGTTCCCACGCTTATGGGGCATGCAGCGGCGTACCTACAGTTACCCTGGACAGCACAGACAGAGTCACTCCGTTCCGTCTTTTGACCGCATAACATGGATCCCCAAGCTCAAACCTTCCCAGCTATCCCCGATTTTATGGAGGAGGTGCGTTCCTCTTTCCTCCACAGCGCCGGTGCAATTGAGACATGGTTCTCCTCTGGCTTTGCTGGAGGGTGCAGATAAGCTTGATCTGGCCAGGTTTCCCTCTGTGGACTCCACCATTGCAGTCTTTGTTAAGGCTCCGCCGAAGGGAGGTATGCCCAGGGACCCTGTGTGCCCGAACCTGCAGTGCAGGATCACAGAGACACACGTCCGGAGAGCTTACGTGGCAGGAGCCCAAAGCACCCGCTTAGCGAACACATACAGCATGCTGACTGCGTACTTGGATGGGATTTTGCGTGATGCCCCGCTCGCAGAGCCAGTGGCCACAGAGTCACGATTGCTATCACATACATTGCTCCAGATCTCCGGCCTGCAGGGTCAGACCCTGGGCCGGAGTCTGACAGGTTTGGTGGTCGCGCACAGACAGCTATGGCTGTCGCAGGCGCATGTGCCTAATGCTGATAAGGCTGCACTGTTGGACGCACCCATATCACCAGGCTACACCTTTGGCCCGGCAGTGGAGGAGATCCTGCAGCGGTCTCTTAGGGAAGGCGAAGCGTCAAGACAAGTAGCCGCGTTGCTCCCTCCCCCCGCTCCAGCACGGGTCAAGTCGAGCCACTTGCACGCTACTCAGATGGGAACAGTCACCCGGACGGTGCCAGTTCCCACAGCCCCGCCAGGTGACCTTAGGCATCACCTACAGGCTTCATCTCAGACGAGAGGCAGGACCCTCCCTCAGCGTGGTGGGCGTGGCCGTAGCCAGCCCACGCAGCAGCAACCTAGAAGGCGGTTCCAGGGTTTCCGCCCTAGGCAACCGCAACCGCTAGCCCCACCCCAGCCACCCCAACAGGGCCACTGAAGGCTGGTGGTCTATGACACAATTCACGGCACAACAGCTGCACTACTGGTGCACTTGCACTGCCGATGTGTGGGTGCTCGCAACTGGACAATACGGTTACGCGCTTCAGTTTCGCTCGGGACTCCCTACTTTTCGCAGCTTCACGACTATGTACATGATGGATTCACTTCAGGCCTCGGTGCTTCAGACCCAAGTGGCAGCCTTGCTAGACAAGTGCACCATTCGCCTCATAGATCCCACCTCTCTCAGAGAGGGGTTGTACTCGAGATACTTTCTGGTACCGAAGAGGGATGGTGGCTTTCGCCCCATCCTGGACCTGCGGTTTCTCAACTGGTTTCTGAAACAGAAAGGGTTCCACATACTGACTCATCGTCACATACTCCAGTCTATCCGGCCAGGCGACTGGTTCACCACGGTGGACTTACAGGACACGTATTTTCACGTTCCTAATCGTCCACAGCACAGGAAATATCTCTGCTTCACCTTTCAGGGCAGCGCATACAAGTTTTCCGTACTGCCATTCGGCCTCTCCCTAGCTCCCCATACGTTTTCAAAACGCGTAGACGCTATCCTCGCCCCCTTGCGGATGCAAGGAGTCCGAGTGATGAATTACCTCGATGACTGGTTAATCTGTTCCCTGTCGCTGGAGGGAGCGGTGGCCCACACGGCGCTAGTGACGGAGCATCAAGTGAGGCTGGGCCTCACCATAAACGATGTGACGGAGCATCAAGTGAGGCTGAGCCTCACCATAAACGATGCCAAGAGTCGGCTGACGCTGGTGCAGTGCATAACGTATGTGGGGCTCCGGCTGGACGCCACGGCGATTCACGCATCCCTGTCAGACGAGAGGGTAGCTGCTCTACAACACCACCTCTCCCTGTTTCAACAGGGATCGAGGGTGCTCCTTGTTTTGTGCCAGCAGCTACTGGGTCTGATGGCACCAGCGGTATCAGCCATCGAGCTGGGTTTATTGCGCATGCTCCCGCTACAGGCATGGCTCAGTGCGTTCCGGTTACATCCCAAACTCAATAGGCACCGTCGGCTGACAGTGTGCCTCACATGTACATAATAGCGATAAAGAGGTCAACCCGCGCAGTATGGAACCTCTCCCAAATCTGTTGCACCACTTGGGGATGCAGTCTCCATTCCGAGCTGTCTGGGGCTCTTCTGGACAGGAGGTCTGCTGCCTTGTTTTCCACACCGGGGCGGTGAACTGCCCTCCTGGAATGCAAGTTTCTGTGCTTCCAGGACAGGAGTCTGTGCGCTGCGTGGTGAAGGCCCGGCGAGCGCAGGCCTCCTTGATGGTTTATGTAGGCTACCACTGTGAAATTGTCCGTCCGGACCAGCACATATTTATGCCTAATTGCTGACGAAAATGAGATAACGCCAGACTCACTGCTTGCAGCTCTTGGGCATTTATGTGCGCTTGCTGCCAATGTCCCCTACTGACCTCTTATTCCTCTCCCATTCCAGACTGCTCCCCAGCCCAGGCTGGAGGCATCTGTAGTGACCACTTCCCTTCTGTGGGGGGATCCGAGGGGAGATCCGAGGAACAAACACTGTTGTAGCAGCAAAGGTCATTCAAAATGACCTAGACAAGATTCAGAACTGGGCAGACACATGGCAAATGACATTTAATAGAGAAAAGTGTAAGGTACTACACGCAGGAAATAAAAATGTACATTATAAATATCATATGGGAGATACTGAAATTGGAGAAGGAATCTATGAAAAAGACCTAGGAGTTTTTGTTGACTCAGAAATGTCTTCATCTAGACAATGTGGGGAAGCTAAAAAAAAGGCTAACAAGATGCTCGGATACATTGTGAAAAGTGTTGAATTTAAATCAAGGGAAGTAATGTTAAAACTGTACAATGCACTAGTAAGACCTCATCTTGAATATTGTGTGCAGTTCTGGTCACCTCGCTATAAAAAAGATATTGCTGCTCTAGAAAGAGTGCAAAGAAGAGCAGCCAGAATTATTCCGGGCTTAAAAGGCATGTCATATGCAGACAGGCTAAAAGAATTGAATCTGTTCAGTCTTGAACAAAGAAGACTACGTGGCGACCTAATTCAAGCATTCAAAATTCTAAAAGGTATTGACAATGTCGACCCAAGGGACTTTTTTGACCTGAAAAAAATTGAGATTAGACAAAGGGGCATTCAGAACAGAAAATAGGAGGCACTTTTTTACAGAGAATTGTGAGGGTCTGGAACCAACTCCCCAGTAATGTTGTGAAGCTGACACCCTGGGATCCTTCAAGAAGCTGCTTGATGAGATTCTGGGATCAATAAGCTACTAACAACCAAACGAGCAAGATGGGCCAAATGGCCTCCTCTCGTTTGTAAACTTTCTTATGTTCTTATGTTCTTAACAGATTGCTGGGACAGAGCCACCACTCCAGTGTCTTCCGGCATTGTCTGGACACTCGCACCAGCCGGTACCGATCTCGGACCGGGTGCACCTTGAGCATATTCACCCAGGCTTGAAGCGGGCACATTCTCAGCAGCCCTAGTGGAAGGATTCTTGAGGTGGCTGCCATCAGCCTCAACAACCTTTGATATATTTTGACCTGTAGGAGAGCGTCCTCTCTGAATAGGGAGAGTGCGGCCTCCAACAACCGAATCCTGTCTTCCGACAGCGAGGCAAGCATGCTCACAGAGTTCAATTTGATCCCCAGGAACACTGTGGACTGAGATGGTACGAAGTTGCTCTTCTGTTGATGTATTGAGAGCCTTAACTTTGTCACATGATCTATGACCTGTTTTGTGTGCACCTCTGCGTGTGCTTTGGAATGCGTGCAAACTAACCAATCATCCAGATAGTTCAGGGTCCGAATACCCCGCAGCCTGAGTGGGGCCAGTGCTGTATCAATGCACTTTGAAAATGTGTGGGGTGCCAGAGAGAGGCCAAATGGCAGCACGCAGAATTCGTACGCGTTGCCTTGAAAGGCGAAGCGCAGATATTTTCTGTGCACGGGACGTGAAAGTAGGTGTCTTGCAGGTCGATCGATGTGAACCAGTCACCCGGTTGGACAGACTGGAGGATACGCTGTACTGTCAACATATTGAACTTCCTCTGTTTGAGGAACAAATTGAGGACCCTGAGGTCCATAATTGGTCTGAAACCGCCGTCCCTCTTGGGCACCAGGAAGTAGCTGGAGTAAAAGTAGCTGAGGACATCGCTTAGACTTACCAAGGTACAACATTCTTCTGTTGAAGATTGGCAATCTCCTGTTGCAGTAGTATCGCTCTCACTGGTTCGACGGTGGTGAGGAGCACACCCTTGAAGGGTAGAGGACCTATGCGGAATTGTAGAGCATATCCGTGTCTCATTGTCGATAGCACCCAGGGGTCCTGCGTGCAGCCTTGCCATGGGTCATTGCCGTTGGTCAGTCCAGTTGTGGGGGAGTTTGGTGGCAGCGGGGGCCTCTCAGGGGCGGTCTCCCTTTGGCTTGGGAGGGGGCAGGTCTTTCTCAGGCCACAGCCTTGGTCTCCAACCGGAGAACCGGTTACCCCTGGCCGGCAGTGGTCCCCTGCCGCTGGCTCTTCCTCTGCCTGTTTGTCTACTCTGGGGTGAAGGGTGGTGTTCAGGCCCTTTTACCCCAGCAGGTTGTGAATGCCACCTTTGGTGCTGACGGTAAGCCAGAAGGCGCGAGAATTTGGAAGCGACCTCCGTGGCCTTGTGGGACCTCTCAAGGCTCACATCAATGGTCGCCCCAAATGTCTGCCCCAGTGTAATGAGGGCATCCAGTAGCGCCACTCTCTCAGTCTCCATGGTCTTGGCTTACGTCAGCCATAAATGCCGGCAAGCGGCCACCAGCGATCTCCCTGATGCCTGGCCTAACTCCCCCATTAGGTCAGTCATTGCCTTTGCCACCTGCCTGGAGCTCCTCTATGTCTGTCTCTGTGGATTTTTCCTGCAGCCTCTCCGCTAACTGGGTTTGATAGAGCACCAGTATAGCCATGGTGTTTGCTGCTCTTACTGACAGCGCTGCCAGTGCATACACCTTCTTGAGTATGGCATCCGTTATTCTGCAAGGCTTAGACAGGCAGGTTGGGTCCTTATCCCCCCTGGTGAAGGTGTAACCTTGCACCAATACTATGACCGTGTCCCTGATAGTGGGTAATGTGCCTAGGCCCGCTTCTTGGAGGCTGAGGGTGCAGACGCTGGGTTGCTCCAGGAGGAGTGCACCAATTCCAGGAAGTACTGGTATAAAGGGAGGGCTTGCTGTGGGTGCCTTTTTTGCTGGAGGAAGCGGTTCCCCTTTCCCTCCTGTTCTGCTGGCCAGGGCTGGCCATTTAATTTGACTGTAAAAAAACCCACAAATCAGCCACATTCGGGCATAGAATGCGCCTATGTCAGTGGAGTGAGAGAGCAAATGGCGATATGCTACTGTGAGGACGCCCACCTTCAACAGGAGGTGGGAGGGACTTCCCCCTCACAGCAGGGCCTTGATACGGCAGATTTTTTTTATATATGCTCAGTGATTGACGGTCAGAGAGGGCTCTTTCCCATTCGGTAGTGGTTGTCATTCCATTGAAAGGGAACTGACGTTTCCCTCCGTAAAAATGCACGTCACATTAGTGCAGAGCTCGCTCGGGCACCAGTGAATCCACAGGTATAGGGTGGGCGAAGCAGGTGTTGCCAGGCAACCAGCGCGGGAAACATTTAGAACTGCAGTGCTCTCTCACATTCGCAGCAGACAGCATTGATTTACTAAACCGCCGTCTACCTGTGTATTTATGTTTTTGTCTTTTAAATATAACAGGTATGTGCCTCACTTTCCCTCATTAATTCCTCCCTAAAGTAGTCTCTGTTATGTTTTGTTTTTAATGTAGTTAAATTCATATTTTTTAATTATGTATATAGTTAAGGAACAAGCGGCCATCGGGTTATTAGCGGCTGCTAGAGGGGTGGGTTTATATTAATTTGTGTTGAAGTAATTAGTTATTTTTCTATCATTTTGTGTTTGTATGGTTTACTATTTACACTATATGTATGTGGCAGGCTGGCGAGTGGATAGAGGCCCAGAGACAGACTGCAGTTCAAAAAAATAACTATTTTATTATAAATAAACACAAAAATGAAAGGGCACAAGGGCCAAAACAAAACAATTTAAACACAAAGAAAGACAAAAAGCAAAATTTACAAAAATAACAATCTCCAGGCTGGGCAATGCCTTCACTGGATTCAAGCTTTCCAAACAACCAAAAAAAACCAACCTGCTTCCTCAGCTCCCTCTCCCCAAATGAGAAGCAGAGGCCTCCTTTTATATCAGGTGGCTGGGCGCTGATTGATCGTTAATCAACCTAATCAACTAATCAACCCCAGCCACCTGAACATAATAAACCCAGGCAGGCAGGGGAAGTTAACCCCATCCCTGCCAATTTAAAAAGGGCAGAGCTTTGCTCTGTATCATTATTATTTATTTTACATTTTCTCTGACATTCGCGTCAGACAGCATAACGACATGAAGCCGACAGCGTCAATTTGATTTCCTAAGCCTGCCGGTACCTGTGTATTTATGTTTTTGTCTTTTAAATATAACAGGCGGAACTAGCTGGCTTGCTGGACTCGAACAACCTGGTCTGGGTTCATTTATTGAAATAAAACACACAACGCAAACTGCACAATGTAAATACGGTATATACATCTCCAAACAATTATCAAAACCCCGCTCCCTGATTTCAATCCGAGTTACAGTGACTGCTTCACCGGAGCTCTACAGTTGTGTCAGTAGAGAGGGCACAGCGAGTCCGCTCATTTATAGCAGAACCGGGTTTATTATCTCTTTTACTATCGCGCTGAGAAACGGCAGCTCTCGGGCTGCGCTGGAGGGTCGTTGGTTTTAGGCGGGCTCCAGCGCGCGAGTTTCCCGTTACTGAAGTTCTGAAGCAGAGAGGCGGTTAAACAGGCATCTGGGGATTCTGCCTTTAGAGCCGCTCACAGCGGAACCGTTTCTAACTGGGCGTATAATTGAATACTAGTCAGGGAAGCACAGCCTTCCTGCATTACTTAGAAGTGTAAATACTCGTGTAAACGTACATAAAAAACACAATACTCGCACTGACGGTTTTTGTGTTTAAAAAAACGACATTTCAGAAACCATCTCAAGTGTTTTGAAACTGGTAAAAAATGTAAAAATCAGCACATTAGTCGAAAATACACATTTAAATGTATAGTAATTGAAGAAGGCATACCAGGTCCATTTTTTTTTTTTTGCGAGTTTATTCATCATGTGACTTCACTCCATGCCTCTGCTGAAACTCAACATGGCGGCTGCACCATGGAAAAAAGCAATGTTGGTAAGACAGAACTAACATAAATCTGATTATCTATATGAGGATGGTGCCATAGTATTCTTCAAGTTTTGCTGTAATTCGCGTGATCATGTACGAGTCAATAAATATAATACCAATCGTAAACACGTAGAGAATAAGAAAGCAAATAAGACGGTAACAATGGCAAAGCACTGTATTATGCTGAAAAACTAACACCTAATACTGCGCTCAAAGCGAAGCTTTCTAGAAGTAAGCAAGCTCAGCTGGTTGCGTATTTCATTATTGTTTAGTTTATATATTTATACGCTACCTGCCTTTAATTAAGATAAAATTAGCAATTTCAAACCATTTTCTAGCTAATCAATCCTTAAAACGCTAGAACCGCCATGCGGGTCATTGTGGCCAATTTTGCATTTAAAAATGTTAATTAGTCTTCCGTTGTAGGTCGTATGTGTATGTCCGCTTTTTACTTTTGCTAAATATATGAATTTAATATCCTGAGGGCATTTGATAACCAGAATCGCAAAATTATAAAGTTCTACCTAGAACCGCCACACGGGTCAATGTGACCCATGCATTACAATACATGTCTTTTTTAACATAACCTAAGATATTTTATTATTTTTGTGAGTGCAGCAAACAGACACGCCCCCTCTTCCTCCTCTTGTATTTTTTTTAAGCTTTTATTTGTGACTGACTGCTAGACAGAGATTGCTATGATAGTGGATTTGTCAAGATGCCAAGTCAGTGAAAGCCTAGTTGCTTATTTTTCAATGTACCTGGGAGACAACAATCATTTGTTTTATTACACAAATGCAACTGGGAATATCCATCTATTATCATTAACAGCTTAATCCTTTACAGGGTTGTGGTGAGCCAGTGCCTAACCTGGCAGGACTACACCCTGGACAGGACGCCAGTCCATTGCAGGGCACCACAAACACTCACACAGAGGGAATTTAGAATGACCAATCAACCTGAGCAGCATGTCTTTGGACTGTGGGAGGAAACTGGAGTACCTGGAGAAAACCCACGCAGATACGGGTAAAACATGCAAACTCCACACAGACAGACCTCTAGGCCAGAATTGAACTCAGGACCCTGGTGCTGTGAGGCAGCAACGCTAACCTGCAAGCTGCACTGAGATGCATACAGCAAACTGAAATGACAGGTAGGATAACAACTTATGTGCCTAATATGAAACATATTTTATCTATTCTTTTTTTATATTACTTTTCGGTTTTGCAGGTTTGGCACAGTCAGCTGGCAGACGCGTACGATCCTCCGTACCGGAAGTAGTGTTATATTTTATTTTTATGTAGTATTAGAAACAGTGATTTCGGTTTTGTAGTTGTGTTTATATATACCCATTTACACCTGTACATGGGTATGTGTACATACCCGTTTCTTTTGAAAGGTGTATTTTAGTATATATTTTTTCTGTTTGTAGTCGTGCTGTATATGCGCTCATTATAAAAATAAAGAATTTTATGTTTAATTTTCCATTTAAATACGATGTTTCTGCGATGCAAATGTTAGGTGTGATGTTCATGAATACAACTTTTCAGTTGTATCCGATAGTATGTCTTTCATTTTCATAAGGAAGCAGTTTAAAAATGTAAGGGTCAAGGTGACCCGCGTGGGTTTTCTAAGTAATTCGAAAATCTGGCGGTTCTAGAAAATTGATCGCTTTACTATGAAGGGTGTAGTCACTACACTATATACTGTTGGTTTTATAACATTCTGTCTAGACACGGCTCCTTTAAATCTTGCAAAATAACACTGCAGATTTAGGAAAGAAACAATTGAGAAGATTAATTATGTGTTTGCATTAAAGGGGGTGTTATTTAAATTACAATCAGGTAATACATAGCAAAAATTGTGTTACATAGTGTTATTTGTGTTTGAACCTCTTTCTGTTGGCCCTTGTGCCTGTTTATTTGATTATTTTATTTAATAAAGAACTTTATTTTTGCCTTTGCACTGTCTCTGAGCCTCAGCCCTCTGTCATCCTGTCACACTTGGTGTCAGAAACGGGATCGCGCCACCTAGAGGCTCAGAACAGTATTTTTTTTTAATTTTGGGGAATTTTTGAATTTGAGTTTTTTTTTTTTTTTTTTTTTTTTTGGAATTGTTGAGCGGAGAGCAGAATGGGCAAAAAGCAGAGGCAACAGAGGAAGCAGCAGCGGCAGCCGCCACCACCAACCCAAGCCCTGTGGGAGGACCCAGCAAGCTTGTTCCCGTGGTGCACCTGGTGCGGGAAGGAAGACCACCGGTGGAGGTCCTGTCCGGATGGGCCACTAGCTGACTGGTGCGGGCGCTGTGAGCTGGATGGCCACAGCTGGGCAGAAGGCCCCTACAACCCAGACCAGGAGCAGCTACCAACCCCGTCATCGGCAGCCACCCCACCAATACCGCCTTCACCACCATCACTGGAGATCTGGGAGTGGTTGGTGCACCCTGGAGCAGACCTCTTCCATGACCTTCCCATCGCCATCAACACGCTGTGGCATCGAGATGGGGAGAGGTAGGAGGAGTAGGAGAGAGCGCATCACTCGGGGTCCCTCCAGGAAATATTCATCATGGTCCTGACATACCTGGCGATAGACATGGGGGAGATTCCCCACCTTGAAGAAATGGGGGTGGAGCCGCCGCTCCCAGAGCCCAGAGAGGAGGAGCCGCCGCTCCCAGAGCCCAGAGAGGAGGAGCCCGAACGTCCACAGCCCGAGGGGGAGGAGCCCAAAGCAGGTGGTAAACTCCATCTAAGGCTAAATACGGGCACGAAACCGATAGCCAACAAGTACCGTGAGGGAAAGTTGAAAAGAACTTTGAAGAGAGTTCAAGTTCCCACGGACGGTGTCGGGTTGGGTCGGGTCTTCTCGGAGTTGGGTTGTTTGAGAATGCAGCCCAAACAGAAAAAACATCCCCCAGCCAGGGCCTCTCCCCTGGCTTTTATCCCCTGTGGCTGGAGCCCAATTAATCAATAATTATTGATCACTCAATTAGAGCTCCAGCCACATTCTCACATGTTTTCCTGGCAGGGAGAAATTTAACCCCTCCCTTGCCAGTTCCCAACACATTCATATAGACGGGGCAGTTCCCCGTCACAGATGTCTATAAACATTATGACAGGTTAGAAGTGTTTTCAGATGCTTTATTTACTATTACAGCAACAAGGGTGATTGGAGAAAAAAAATGTGATAATGCTTTATAAATTTACTTATTTTAACTACCAACATTATATGAATGTTCAAATGCCATATTTAATTATTAATACGTTGGATAAAAGGTGGGAGCAAAAGGAAGTGGCCACTTTTGAAAAATTGAATTTGGTATTCAAGAATGGAACAATTAGTAGTCCTAAAGATGGTTACAATTGAAGGCAGTGCAGATGCCATGTTTTATGCAGTACTATAAAGCAATTTTATGCAGTCCACCAGTTAAGCATGCAGTCTATGTATGATAACAACCGACAGGGCTGCATAGGATCAGAGGATGATTCAAAATCAGAGGCTGGGTGATGCACGAGAATTATTTTTGTATTTGGAAATAGCTCGTGCAAATTTGTTAAATCGTTGTGTGGCGTTTTTTCAAACACAAAAAATTAAATAAAAATGTTTAACAAAAATAAACACTGCTCACAGAGCAAAATAAACATTTTTAAATAAAACAAATCACAAACACAATAATCAACTAAAATTAAGGTCAGGCTGGGCAATCACCTTCAGTGATCCATTGAGTTTTGTTTTCAATCTCCTCTTGCTCTTACTCTCCCATTCCTCCTCTGAACACCCGCTCAGAGCAGGGAGAACTGCAGGCTTATATACTGCGCCAGAGGGGTTTAACTAGCTTGTAATTATTCTATTACCCCTCGGCCACAATCTGCATGAGTTTATTAATTAGACTGGCAGAGGATGAGCTGCCAAAACTCTGCTTTGCCAAAACACACACACGACTCTCACCGTCTTTTAAATATACATAAAACACACAAATACAAAACAAATTGCACAGGGGCGGAGGGTAAACCCCGTTCTAAAAATAATTAAACAGTAATGTACAGGATTCCTCGCCCTGTCAGGCACATCAAAATAAATTGCAAAACAAATGCATAATGGTTTCTGATACAGTATGTCACACATACAAATTATACATGTATTTATTTCTTTTTCGCTGATTTATTTGTACAATGAAAACCTAATATAAATATCTGCGGCGATTACAAATTTAAAATGTTAACACTGGTGAGAGTTTGCCACATCTTTGTAAACTGGGAATTAAACTTAACACCTATTATTAAAATAGATAATATGTTGTATTAGAAATGTGTTACATTTTAAATACAAATATAAGTGCACATAAAAGTAAATTGCATGACAAATGATAAATTATTTCTGCTTATGTTATAACCCATATACAAAATGATGCATGTATTGTATTTCTCTTTCAATAATACTTGCAAATATTTATGTTGGAAAACATGGATTGAGAATTGATTAGCAGTTTGCTACCCATGTGGACTGGCAGAGCTATACTGGTGTTCTTTTCTGAAAAGAGACTAATATTGCAGATAGCAGACTGTTTGGTTCAAATTGCATGTACTGCTAATAATTGATAGAGACGATGCGTCTACAAACTGCCCAACAATGACTGCAAGCTAACGAGATAACAATGTTGTGGACTAGAAGGGAACAGGCTCTAGACTTCAGAGAGATCAAGAGAGATAATCCCACTGGCATCAAAGGGGGTCGCAAGGAGATAACAAAAGGCAGATGTATGGACCTTTTGTCTCCAGGAGTGTGAAGAACGCACTGAGTTCAGAGGTTGTCACACTAGACCACACACACAGACACACACACATTAACACTCACACAATAAATTCAATTACCTTGACCGCTGGTTAAGTGTCAGAGAAAGGGGAGGTGGACCATCTATACCGAAGGGTATTTAATGTCACGCAAACATTGTAATGTTGAGTATTGTTTGTCCTGTACCTGGGACCAGACTCCCTGCATATTTCAATAAACCTGGCAACTGACTGAAGAAAAGGACTCTGTGCATTATCTTGAATCTACTTAATCACCATCATTTTTTTTGTAAGTTACTTCAATTTACAATAACGTGTACGAAGAAAATCTATAATATAACAGCCAGCGATGAAATGTAAACTTTGTAAACTACATAGCCCAAAGTTAACCTATCCTTAAATATGAACAACATGTTATTAATATTACAACTTGTTTCCGATGTTTACTACATGTAATGTAGCTTTTAATGAAGATCCTGACAACATTAAGAGTAAAACAATTTACTAGACACATTGGAAATATCGCAATAACAGTCTGTTCTGAATAAAAGTTCACAGACAGAAAGTCGACGGCTTAACCTTGCCTTTAAGCTCTAAGATTCGTGCATGCGTAGAAAGGCTCAAAAAGGCAGACGCTAACTTATTTCCCAGCTAACTTATTTCAGGTGACGCCAGCACTTAGAATTCTCCGGACAACCTCAAAGCAGCTCAATATTGAAGTAACAGAACCCGGAACCACTCAGAATTATTCCATTAAATAGTACGTGGAATGGGACAGGCCATTCAAATAACATTCAAAGCAACTCTGATTTAAAGAGAAATGTTACATTTCTAATCTAAAATGCTTTCATAATTAGCTTTACAAAGCACCATTGGTATTAGGACCTCTGACCCCTTACCTGGCCACGAAAAGTGAATGACCTCCCCCTCCCCCACATAGACCCCCCAGTGAGAGAGGGGCCCGAAATCAAACTCCAACAATTCACCGGGACAAGCATCCAAGTATCCCTCTACCCGCACCTGTGAACAGTCCAGTAAGCGAAATAGACCCTTGAGTATTCAGGACAAAAATACTGCAATGAAATTAAACTCAAATATAAATGAGTAAAATATCTTGTTATCATTATTATAAACTAGGCACTGCTTGACTTTCTTATTTCTTTACATGTGCAGAGTTTCTGATAGTGTTTAAGATGTTTTAGATGAACTGCCTATAATATCACAAGATCGCTCAGCCAACAAACACTAGAAGAAATGTATACTTCCACTGATAACCTGAGTTTGAGTATTTTAAGTTATTGTATGATTCTGTAAAATATTAAAATATGATTCTAATGTTTAAATTAAAGCATCAGTTATTTAAAAAATCTGGAACTTACTTGCAGTCCAGCCATCTTGTGTTGGATCTGAACAGAGATTTCTTTGATCAAACTGCTGATACCACCCACAGATACTCTCCTCCACAATCTTGCGCTGTTTGACACAACAATGCAATTCCTTCTTGGTGTCTATGTTAGTTTATTATGAAAGCTGGGAACAGACAGACCAGACAGAGCCCCACAATCCCGTTCAGTTTGATGCTACAATCTAATTACTTCTAAAGAGAGAAAGAAAGAGGAATACAGGCTGATAGTAGTTCTGTATTATACTGAGGGACAATGGTAGCAAAAGTGCCGGGCAGCTGCAATGGGAGGAGGCTGGTAGAATAGGAGCACAATAGCTTTCCCAAATGATCTTCAGTGACAGGCAGACAGACAGTGGCAATGCAATAATGGTTCTGTATTATACTCTACAAAGGGGAGGTGGCAGTAAGTGCAGCCACAGTGGGATGATGCTGTCATTGGTAGAATGGGATCCCAATGAATTGCTGATATGAACCAGTCCACACTGCTGGTAATACATTGCAGTCCAGTACCATAGTGCCATAGCAGTCTGTGTGTTCACGACAAAACTTGTCCAAGTTTGCCGTCTGCGTGACCTCACCCAGAAAAGACGTCACCAGGCCACAGGCTTTGGCAGGTGCACAGCTGCCCAGCTTCAAGGGTATTGCGCTGGAGCAGTCGTGTCTGCAAAACAATAGAGGAGCGTTAGCTGACAAAGAGGTGTGTAGTCAACCAGATACAATCCTCACTGAAGGCACCCACTAGAGGGGAGGCAAGCCTTGATTTAGTCTTTTCAAATAACAAAGACAGAATAACTAAAACAGAGGTCAGAGAACCACTGGCAAACTCAGACCACAACATGGTCTCATTTGAAGTGTTTTTTAAATCCTCAAAAGTAAAGACTAAAGCTAAGGTTTACAATTTTAGAAAAGCAAACTATGAAGGCATGAAACAGAGACTAACAGAAGTAGATTGGAGTAAAATAGAGAAAACACCCACAGAAGAAGGATGGTTGTTCTTCAAAAATGTAGTACTAGAGGCGCAAAACAATTATATCCCTAAAGTAGACAAATCTAAATGTAAAACTAAATTGCCAAAATGGTTTAATAGATCAATTAAAAAAAAATATTCAGCGAAAAAAGGCACTTTACAGAGCATTAAAAAAGGACCAAAAAGAAAAGTACGCAGAAAGAGTACACAGAACTGCAAACGCAAGTCAAAAAGGAAGTTAGAAAGGCCAAGAGAGAAATAGAAATAAACATTGCTAAGGGAGCTAAAACCAATTCCAAAATGTTTTTCCAATATTACAACAGCAAGAGAACATTCAAAGAGGAGATTAAAATGTTTAAGAGATACAAATGGCAAAATCGTAGATGAAGAAAAAAAAAAATAGCAAATATATTAAATGATTACTTTTCACAAGTTTTTACAAAGGAAGATACTGACAACATGCCCCACATGTCATCCAGTTCCTATCCAGTTTTAAATAACTTTAGCATAACTGAGGCAGAAGTGTTAAAGGGACTAGGAGCTCTTAAAATAAACAAATCCCCTGGGCCGGATGAGATCCTATCCCAGTAGTACTCAAAGAAATGAAAGAAGTAATTTACAAACCGCTAACCAAGATCATGCAGCAGTCTCTTGACACAGGGGTGGTACCGACAGACTGGAAAATTGCAAACGTAATACCGATCCACAAAAAGGGAAACAAAACTGAACCAGGTAAATACAGACCAGTAAGCCTGACTTCTATTATATGCAAACTTATGGAAACTATAATAAGAGCCAAAATGGAAAATTACCTATATGGTATCTGGGAGACAGTCAACATGGTTTTAGGAAAGGGAGATCGTGCCTAACTTGCTTGATTTTTTTGAGGATGCAACATCGATAATGGATAATTGCAAAGCATATGAATGGTTTATTTAGATTTCCAGAAAGCTTTTGACAAAGTTGCACAAAAGATTAATTCTCAAACTGAACGCAGTTGGGATTCAAGGAAACACATGTACATGGATTAGGGGAGTGGTTAAATGTAGAAAACAGAAAGTACTGATTAGAGGAGCTCAGAATGGAGTGTGGTAACCAGCGGTGTACCACAGGGATCAGTATTATGTCCTCTGCTATTCCTAATCTACATTAATGATTTAGATTCTGGTATAGTAAGCAAACTTGTTAAATTTGCAGACGACACAAAAGTAGGAGGAGTAGCACTGGTGCAGCAGCAAAGGTCATTCAAAATGATCTAGACAAGATTCAGAACTGGGCAGACACATGGCAAATGACATTTAATAGAGAAAAGTGTAAGGTACTGCACGCAGGAAATAAAAATGTACATTATAAATATCATATGGGAGATATTGAAATTGGAGAAGGAATCTATGAAAAAGACCTAGGAGTTTTTGTTGACTCAGAAATGTCTTCATCTAGGCAATGTGGGGGAAGCTATAAAAAAAGGCTAACAAGATACTCGGATACATTGTGAAAAGTGTTGAATTTAAATCAAGGGAAGTAATGTTAAAACTGTACAACGCACTTGTAAGACCTTGTCTTGAATATTGTGTGCAGTTCTGGTCACCTCGCTATAAAAAAGATATTGCTGCTCTAGAAAGAGTGCAAAGAAGAGCGACCAGAATTATTCCGGGCTTAAAAGGCATGTCATATGCAGACAGGCTAAAAGAATTGAATCTGTTCAGTCTTGAACAAAGAAACTACGTGGCGACCTAATTCAAGCATTCAAAATTCTAAAAGGTATTGACAGTGTCGACTCAAGGGACTTTTTCAGCCTGAAAAAAGAAACAAGGACCAGGGGTCACAAATGGAGTTTAGATAAAGGGGCATTCAGAACAGAAAATAGGAGACACTTTTTTACACAGAGAATTGTGAGGGTCTGGAATCAAACTCCCCAGTAATGTTGTTGAAGCTGACACCCTGGGATCCTTCAGCTGCTTGATGAGATTCTTAATTTACTAACAACCAAACGAGCAAGATGGGCCGAATGGCCTCCTCTCGTTTTGTTCTTATGTTCTTATGTTCTTATGTTCTCACTCCATGTGCTACTGCCACTTAGGCAGGGGTGTGAATTGCCTTCGAGTCATGTCCTTTTTCCTATGAATTACATACTAGATACGGCAAAGTAATACAGATACATAAGTGTTTAAATTCTGAAACAGTTCAACAAAATACTATGCATGGATGTTTTAGTGATGTACATTATAACAATTATATTTAGGTTGTATATGCATGTACCTGTTTTACTGTATATAGTCTAACAATGTAACCTAACTTTGTGTATCGTTATGCTTTGTAACTTTTTTTGACTTTCTTGTAAGTTGCCCTGGATAAAGGTGTCTGCCAAGCAAATAAATAAACTGTGTCATTAGGACACAGCAAATGCATATCTTGGAAACTTAAGGCAAGAGGGAGAGCTCAAAACAATTAATTGCAGTGACGGAAAATTTATTTATAGATGGTACCATACTTTTGTAGAGAACAAAGCCACGGAAATGGAAACTGTGGAAGAGACTGTGGTTGGAGAAAAAACAAACATGAATTGCTTTCTCAAGTGTAAATATTCACTGGATAGAACATACCACACTTCATAGACCCCGTTCACACTTACTGAGCCAACCTTGGGCCAACTCTGGGCCGCCTCAAAATTTCCATTCACAGTTGAAGTTTTAGGGGGCCTAAGTGCGTTCACATATGTGGCTGAAAAGGAAGCCTAAATTGCGGCAAAGTGCTTGTCGGGAATGTCGACAGTGATGTAAACGCCGCATTCCCGGAAGTCAACTTAAGAAATTGAGCTGGGAAATTTGCAAACATAAATATGGCCATCTTAATTTTTGCAACATTGTTGGTACTGTACTTATTGCATAAGATATAAAGGTGTGTGTTGTCAGTGCAGTCTGTTACTGTGGAAAGGATGTGAAAATGCAGTAAACAAAGACGTGTACATTACATTAATCACAATACAGATTATTAGATTAATGGTGACTCAATATGCAACATCATATGCATTATTTATCAATATAGAGATTTACAATGTTAGCTACAATCTGAAATGTGTGTGTGTGTGTGTATATATATATATATATATATATATATATATATATATATATCTAGTATAATAGATATATAATATATTATATATTATAATATCTTTTTTTTTTTTTTTTGAAGAATGGTCTGACTACAATAGGAGGAGGGAGTACCAGGGACGTGGGGAGACTGGTAACTGGTATTTCAACCTCGTATACAAGAAAACCAAAACAACAACACTTCAGTTCCCAAAAGCCCAAGCGCAGTAAGAGATCAAGTATTACTAGCTGCACTGTCTGCCGTGACAACATTTAAAAAGCCTATGGGTGGAGTTAAGAACATAAGAAAGTTTACAAACGAGAGGAGGCCATTCGGCCCATCTTGCTCGTTTGGTTGTTAGTAGCTTATTGATCCCAGAATCAGAAAAAAATGTGAACACACCTTTGCATAACAACTAACATTAATATTGATGTTATGAATGTCGAAATATAGAACGCGTTTCTGCAGGGAGGTCCAACGTTCACTGGACAGCCACGTCACTTTTGTTCTATAAATCGAGGTTTCTCCCTTGTACTGTCACCCTGAAGCGATTCTGAAGAAGGAGGTAAGAAGGTGTATTTTTTTTTTTTTTTTTTTTACAAATACTGTGTTTGCAAAACTTTGATGCACCACCTTTGTTTATGTATGATATAAACTGCTAATTTAGCTTGATGCGTTCTGCTCTACCCCCCGTAGCGTATTGATCTATAACTTTTGTGATAAATTTTCAATATTATCTCTTTCTCCCCCGCCTCTCCATTCACTTTTCCTTTTCTACACTTTATCGTCTTCTTCCCCTTCCTCCCGTCCCTACTGTCTCTCCTTCTCTCTTTACATAAGACGCAGCTGAACCGGGATGGAGAAAACGGTGAAGGACTACATTATAGACACTTTAGAGAAGCTGCCCCAGGAGGAAGCTTCAGAAGGGGCGCAGCGTGAAAGTGGCTGGTTTGTTAATCGGCACCTACACCCCAAAGAACGCTGTTGACATTACGATATCTGTGTTAAAGGGCATTAGTGATGAAAAACTGGCTGACGAGTTGCTAGGAAAGACTGCAGACGGTAAGATTGGTATTACTGTCATTATTAATAGTAGTCCTATTTAAAAGCCCATAATTGGAAGGTCCAATATTTAACGGCTGGAGAGAAGAATTCAAATTAGCATCCTCATTTTGTCAGCTTTTAACTAATTAAAAAAAAAAAACAGTCAAAAAAGGACTACAAATGAAATTGACACAATGAAATATTTGTTTGTTGGGGGGGTGGGGGTGGGGTGGGGGGGGTGGTGTCTCGTGCGCACGCAACCTAGATCCGGCTGTCGTCAGCAGTCAGCCGTCATGTCGCCAGCAGATGCGTGGGTGTGCTCCAAATTAACCCGGGACCATACCGGCTCCGAACATGGCTCCGCAGTTAATGAGACCTTCCCGATGATCTCACACTTCCTGGTCTTGTAACTGGCCAGTCTAGCAAGAGCCAGGATCAGATTCACCAGGACGTCTCTCGTCTTTCTGGAGCCACGAACAAGGATGTGTCTTAGTCCTATTTAAAGTCCAGCGATGGAGCTCCACCAGCTGCAATAAACTTATTCCATAGTCAAAAAAAAAATAAAAAAAAAAAATCACTCGCAAAACTGCCTGCACCCACTGGCACCAAATACTGAACAGCCTACCAACCTTTCTCACTGTTATCACAGATTCACGGTATCTGTGAAATTTGTTGTATGATAACCGTAGAGAATAGATGTTTTCTTTCTCCAGTCAAATCGTAGGGTTCCTAAATAAAGTTTTGAGTCTACACGAACCTATTTTTTTTGCCTGTTCCATCTTTTTTTCAGCAGCTGCATCTACCCCAGATATGAGTGATTTGGTCGTATTGTTTTCGGTCAGGAGTTTGAGGCTAATTTATTTGGGATTGTAATTGGAAAGTGTACCACTGAGTAAAATAGGGAATTAATAATAGTCTATACTGCAGCTTACTGATTTGCACTAGAGAAACTGCCAGGTTTCTACTACTGTAGGTCTCAGATTGTGTAAAAAAAAAAAGAAGGGTTAAACATTTTTACTTGCTGTAATGGTGTATTTAATATTGTAAATAACAGAATTAATTCTATGAGACGTAAACTTGTTTTTACTGAAAAAAATAAACCGTCTTCTAAAGTAACACTCAACATGCAAGCTGCATATTGCCAAATGAATAGACAACACTTGCAAAATATCTGCTGCATAGATAAACCATTTCGCAGAATGAGGCAACAAACAATTAAGTATGAACATGAAGTCACTGTTTTAGTAGCATTTTAGTGTCTCAGCTAGTTGTATTTTAAGAAGAAGAATGTTATAGCAACCACCTTGCTCTTAAACTGGCACCCAGCAATAGGATTTGGTGACCATTTTTTTTGGTCTAAGAGCCTTTGACACCTAAGGCAAAGTTTGTCTGGAGCCCTGGTATAACCACTGACGACAAGCTCCAGGGTCTGCAGCTTCAACTGCATACAGTCCTGTGATTTCTTAACTGCACTCACTCAAAACCTTACTCTAGGTTATTGTTACGGGTCTCGGGCAGAGAGCCCATCAACAGAAGACAAAGTGTTTAATCTGTTAAAATAGGAAAAGTAAAGACAGGACTAAATCAATTGTTGCTTGCAGTCTCTCGGTTTTACTACTGAAAGAAAGCATGATATCACCACTAACTGATAGCGCTGTCCTGCATTTAGGCTGCTCCACCTAGTGGCTGTATCAAATAGTGCAGTTTACTAGGCTTTTCCTTTAGGTTCAAGGAGGACTTGACGTGTTCCTATTTTAAAGGTACAGGTAAGTAAAAAAAATAAAGTGTCCATACTTTTTCATGTATGAATTCTCACTTTTCGTGTGCGTCACACGCTCCCTGACAAAAATAAAAGGCTCCTGACATTACTGAATAATTTCAACTTATTTACAAATCTTATAGTGAAAAAAGAGAAACTGAAAATTGCTGATGCTTTTAGCTTACTTTAGTATACACTAATAGGAAATGGAACTGATACCAGTGTATTGTAGTAGCGTGTTTGGTATGGTACAGTTCCCCAAACAGGTAGAGGTGGAACAGTGTAGTAAGCTAGACCCATGGCATTAACCATGGTTTGTGGCTGAAATGATGGCTGTCCCAATCGATTGTAAGTGAAGACTTGTCTAGGTCTTCTTTCCCTAGTGGATCTTCTTACTTGATCAGTTGGACAATTTCCTTGTGGACACAATGGCACTGGTCCGCTTTGACTGTCTTCTGGGGACGTGGATCTTCCCTCGTGATCATGGTCACTTCCTGCATTTAACAGTTCAAATTGAGCTGGGAAGTTCTCTCCATCAGACTGTCCTTCCTGTTCGGGTTCTGCCTCTTTCATCTCTGCATTGTACCTTTCTTGTAATGATGCTCTCCTCACCAGGTTTTCTCTGGACATGATGCTTCCATGTTCATTCATTTTCTGAGTCCTATTACCTTGCGGTGCTTGATCTCTTCGAAACCTCAGCCAGTACTGAGTGTTCGTGTCTCCCTCATCATCCGATGTGTCAGTACTCGGTGTCAGTTTTCTCGCTTGATTTCCTCTATCTCTTATTTTCCTTCTCCGTTGTTCAGTTAGTGGTTTCTGTGTTTGCTGTGATGGTAACTCTACAGGAAGATCATTCACTAGTAATAACAGGTTCCGATGTAAAATCCGGATCCGGGGTTCACCAGACTCTGGCTGGATTTTATACACTGGGCTGTCATTGATCTGTTCTTTTACTTTGTAAATAGTTTTCTCCCAATAGGATCTTAATTTTCCTGGGCCACCTCTCTCACTCAGATTTCGCACAAGCACTCTGTCTCCAGGCTTAAGAACTACTCCCCTCACCTGCCGGTCATAGTATTTCTTGCCCTTTGCATTTGAGTGTCTGCTATTTTCAGAAGCGATCTGATATGCCTCTGTCATCCTTTTAGCCCACTTTTCTGCATAACCTTGTGCAGAATCCTGTTCTTCTCTTGTCCCTAATCCGAACAGCAGATCAATTGGTAGACGGGGGTGTCGACCATACAACAAGTAAAATGGGGAATAACCAGTTGCCTCATGTCTGGTACAGTTATAGGCATGGACAACCTGTGGGAGATGGTCTTTCCACCGGTCCTTCTCTTTCTCCTCAAGTGTCCTCAACATCTGTAGCAGCGTTCGGTTGAATCTTTCAGCCGGATTGCCTTGTGGGTGATATGGTGTTGTTCTTGAATGTCCCACACCGGAGAGCTGACGTAAAGTTCGGAATAGTTCATTTTCAAACTCACATCCCTGGTCGTGGTGTAATTTAGATGGATATCCAAAGCGTGGAATAAGGTCACTGAAAATTCTCTCTGCTGCAGTTTTGCCTGACTTATTTTTAGTAGGATAAGCCTGTGCAAATCGTGTAAAGTGATCCACAACTACCAAGATGTATTCAAACCCTCCTTTGCTAGGTTCTAAGTGGAGGTAATCAATCGAAACGAGCTCGAAAGGTGAAGTGGTGGTGATACTTCTCATTGGTGCTTTCACGTGGGTGGTAGGTTTTTTCTGTTTAATACAGGAACATCTTCTTGTCACATACTCTTCAATGTCATTCTTCATGTATGGCCAATAGAACCTGTCCCTGGCCAGACTTATGACCCTTTCTGTCCCGACATGACCCATGTCATTATGAAGATGCTTCAAGACCATCTGTTTGAACCTTCCTGGCAAGACTAGTTGTTTTCTCAGGTTGGTCTTTCGATATAAAAGTCCGTCTTCAATGTGGAGCTTGCCCCACTCATGCAAGAGTTTCTTAGTAGTGCTGCTTACCCCACGTCTTGCTTCACCCGTCAGAGTCCTGCTCGTCTCTTTGAGCCGGAGTACTTCTCCAATAGCAGTATCTTCTCTCTGGGCAGTTCTCAGTTCACCTGGATCGATGGCTGACAGTGATCCACTGATACAGGGTCCTTCAGGTTGACTTGGGGATGTCATATTAATAACTGCAACCCAGGGGACTTCCTTCCCTTGTGCCATGTGATGCCCTTGCCATGCTGCATGGATGACTTCAGGTGATAGCTCCTCTGTACATCCGGCCACATACCTGTTTATATCAAGAGGACACCGGGACAGTGTGTCCGCATCCACATTGACTTTTCCAGGGCGATATTTTATGTCAAATCTAAAATCAGCTAACTCCCCTACCCAGCGGTGACCAACGGCATTGAGCTTTGCTGTGCTTAGGATGTAGGTTAAGGGGTTATTATCGGTATAGATAGTGAAGTGGGGAGCATAAAACAAGTAGTCCCTGAATTTCTCACAGACCGCCCACTTCAAAGCTAGGAACTCAAGTTTTCCTGAGTGGAGGTGGTAGTTTTTTTCGGCTGATGTTAGCGTCCGAGACCCATAGGCGATGACCCTCAACTTCCCGTTTTTCCGTTGGTATAGCACGGCTCCCAGACCGTCTTTTGATGCATCAGTGTGCAATACGAAAGGCAAGCTGAAGTCTGGATATGCCAAAATAGGAGAGTCGACCAACATATCTACCAGTCTTTCCACCACACTCTGATGTTCTTCGACCCATCCTACAAGGGCCCTTGATGAGAGTTGGCTTCCTTTCTTCTTTCCTTGGAGAGAGTCTCTTATTGGAGTTTCAGGCTTGGTTGTTTTCACTTGAAGTAGTTCATACAGTGGTTTTGCAATTTTGGAGAAGTCTTGAATATAGGTACGGTAGTAACTCAGAAACCCAAGGAGCTGGCGGACTTCACCTACTGTGCTGGGCCTCTTGTCTTTCAAACTAAGAACCGCTTCCAGGTCTTTAGGGTCTATCCGTACTCCCTCCGCTGAGACTAACCGTCCTACATATCGAATTTCTCGCTTGAACAGCTCACATTTTGTTGGCCTCAGCTTGACACCATGGCTCATCAGTGATTTCAGCACCCGACGAACTCCAGCCACGTGATCTTCAAAACTTTTAGCATAACACAGGACATCATCCAGGTAGGGTAAGCAACACTCATCCCGTAAAGTGCTGAGCATCTCCTCCATGCCCCTCTGAAATGCCGCTGGAGCATTAGTCAATCCGAAGGGGATCCTTATCCACTCATACAGCCCCCAAGGAGTGATGAATGCGGTCAGGTGTCGAGAGCCCTCCACCATGAATCCCTGGTGGTAGGCTTTGCCCTGGTCTAAGATAGAAAACCAGCTGTAACCGCCTAAGGTATCTGTAAGGTCCTGAATCCGAGGCAGTGGATGGCGATCTGGCACCGTCTTCTGATTTAGCTGCCTGTAATCAATACATAGCCTCAACGTTCCGTCCTTCTTACGTACGCAGACAACTGGAGATGAATAAGAAGATTTGGACTTGACTATCCACCCTCTTGCCAACAGACCCTGTATGTAATCCTTCACTTCTTTATAAAGGGGTTTTGGTATGGATGCATACGTTCGCTGTACAGGGATGTCATCCTTCAAGTTGATCTCCATCTGTAAGCTTGGTATACATCCAATGTCATCTTCATCACGTGCAAAGGCTGCAGATTCCTCATACAGCATTTGGCGGACCATTTCTTTCTGTTCTTCGTCGAGGTGACTTAGATCTACAGGAGGGTTCCATAGAGCCGTTGCTGAAACAGTGTCATCATCCCCAAAATGTGCTTTTGAGTCCATACCAATGGTATTTACATCAGCTTTGCAATCGTTAACCTGGGCACCGGTCTGAGGCAACATAGAGATAGGCTGGATACTCCCAATTACTGTTCGGCGAGGCAATGTTATATCGTGTCTAGTATAGTTGCCAATTGGCACCTCAATATAGGGGGCCTCTACATTGTGGATTTCAACAAGACCATCAACAATGTCTAATTGTTCTAGATGCACACCCTCGTCTTTAGGCTCAAACAACACGGCAGTCTTGTCGGTCTCTGGCTTAAACGGCACTCTGCATTTAACATAGACAACTTGGCCCTGTGGAATCACAGCATTCTGTCTCCCTATCTTTACCAAAGCGCACTCCTCCTCTACAGTGCACCTGTTCTGTACAACATTTACTATAACACTCGCTTCTTCTTTTGAATTCCCATAGCTCTGCTCAGGAGGTTGCTAGCATTGTCATGGCTTTCTGTGTTTCCCCTGCATGTCTTCTAATCACTTCCTCGATTACATTGAATCCTAACAGTGGTCTTTCTAGCACCATGCGACTCACTAGAAAAGGTACCCGAATTGACGGATTGGAGTGGCCATCTCCTGGCAGGTCCACTTGCACCTCGATCCAACCGTCAAATGGTATTGCTTCCCCGTTCACAGCAACTACATCAAGGCCTCTCTCAGCTTCCATCAGTTCCACCAACGGTCTTACTTTATGGTTAGGCAGGTATCTCTCCCTCCAAGCATGATCCAGAATGCTAACTTGGGCCCCTGTGTCAAGTAATACACTTACAGCATAGCCATTCATGTAGCATTTTAGCAGACATTTGCCACCAACAAGTTGAGCTATACGGTCGGGACACATCTGTGCTTCTACTGGGAAGACTTCAGCTACAGTATTACCACAGACTTGGTCGTGTGTCCAAGCATAAGCACGTTCACACTGGAAAGAGCAATAAAGCAAAACCTTACACCTGGGGCACACCTTCAGCCTTGGTTGGGACTGACAGAAAACACACTGCTGGGACTTCTCAACTATTCCGGTCACTGTCTGTCCCGCCGCAGTGACCGGCTCCCGTTTCCCGATTTGCTTGGTGATTTGAGGCAACCAACCGCTCTGTGTCCCTCTTCTCCACAGGCGAAACAGTGGTTACAATTAGTGGTGCCTTGTTTCACACAATTTGGACAAACTCCACGGCTCTCCTTCTTCAGGATTTGTAAAGTACTGGCATTACACTGACATGAGTGTCCCGATTGTTGTGAATTTTTCAAGGTGTCTATCATGCTTGACAAGGCTGCGACCTGAGCACTCAATTCTTCAATAGTTCTACAGGTCCTTTTGGATTCTACAGCTTCCTTCCCTACCTTCTCAGCATTTCCCTCTAATTGAGCACTATGTGCACATGCCATCTTGTTGCGAGGGACTTGGCCAAGCCTCCGCTGCCTTTCACTTTCCTCACTTGTAATCTTAATTACATGCCTCAATAGTGCTTCATCAGAAACGGCAAAATCAGACAGAAGAGGTTTTAAATCTCTTCGTATATCGTTATGTTTTGTACCCAGCCCCTGGTAGACAGTGTGCAAAAACACGCCCTGGACTGTGGTGTTATCATACCTAATGTCTGTGTCAGCTTGCCTGGAAGCAAAAATGATCTTTTGTTTCAACCCAATCATTCTGTACAGAAATTGTTGGGGAGTTTCATGGTCATACTGCTTAGCGCACATTAGCTCCTGGAAAAGCCCAGTGCTATTCTTTTCTCTTAAGTGTGATAGGAGAAAGCTTTTCAGTTCAGTAAGTGTCATGTCATCTTTGTTTATCAGCATGTCTTTAAAGTTTCCTGGTTTGATAATACGAAAGACACTCCTAATGATCTCACTCTCACTGTAATGCTCTTTAACGCCCTCTCCTATTTGTTTACATAAGTTGCTGAAACTAATATCAGAGGTAGTGTCACCTATTTGACCCCCGTGTATCTTAAATTCCCTACGCTGCAGGAATGGGACCTCTTTTGCATACACAGTATTTTCACTCCTAGTATGTTGGTAATGTTCATTGCTGGGACTACTATCCATACTAGTGCGCTCCCTTGTAGTAGGGCGAACTGTTGTGAGTGTTGCTGTAGTAGTTTTGTACTGCTCCAATTTTCTACCTAGTTGTTCGTAACTAGCCAACATTTGTTGGAGCTCAACACCATGAGATATTTCAGTGGCATCGCCAGCTAGATCAATTGGTAAGGATGGCATTTGCTGGTTTTCGTTTAGCCCCTCAATCTCTTTAGTAGGTTAGATAATTTCTGGGCTTTTCTCACGGTTTGCGATCAAGTCATGTATCAAATCTTTTAGAAAAAGCAATTGTGCCACTCCTTGATCCTCTTGGTCTAGCAGTGCTTTGCTACATACATGAACATACACATATTCCAAACAACTTTCCTCATTGTTTTTATCTAGCTCATACAGGTTTCTGTCTGTTACCTGACCAATGTTTTCTGCAAGCTGATAGAGTTCATTGGCAGTTAGTCTGTGTAAGTCCTTCCGGATTGTCCACACCAACTCTTTTCTTTCAGGATTAGCCATGTTGCGGTTCTTCAGCAGCTTGGGTCTAGTAGCAGCGCTGCGTCTCTGGAGCCAGGGTCCCCCTTTCACCTCGACATTCTGCCAGTCAGGTCCTGATTGGTCCCCCTTTCACCGTCTGGATGCACACTGCTGCCACCCGCGTTGGTCTCGCTGTCTTGGTTTCTTCAAATCACTGAATCAGTTCCGCCAGGTGTTGGAGACTGATCCCGGACGAGCCCCCATGATTCTGTTACGGGTCTCGGGCAGAGAGCCCATCAACAGAAGACAAAGTGTTTAATCTGTTAAAATAGGAAAAGTAAAGACAGGACTAAATCAATTGTTGCTTGCAGTCTCTCGGTTTTACTACTGAAAGAAAGCATGATATCACCACTAACTGATAGCGCTGTCCTGCATTTAGGCTGCTCCACCTAGTGGCTGTATCAAATAGTGCAGTTTACTAGGCTTTTCCTTTAGGTTCAAGGAGGACTTGACGTGTTCCTATTTTAAAGGTACAGGTAAGTAAAAAAAATAAAGTGTCCATACTTTTTCATGTATGAATTCTCACTTTTCGTGTGCGTCACATTATAACTGCAAGCAATGCATTAGATTTAATTCCTCCATCAGATGCAAAGTATGCCTGTAATTCAGTCACTGTGTAATATCTCCCTGCAGGAACATCAGAGAAGTCATCAGAGAAGATTGTGCCAGGTGAGAGGGCAAAAGAGGCTGAACTCCAAAACCAAATCACTCACTTTGCTAAGGACACCGGAGGAGTAGTGCCGAGATTGGAAAGAACTCTGGACGCGACACCCATCATCCCAAACCCTCAAGACCAGGATAAACCTCATGGTCCAGCAGACACATTGCCTGTTAACCTCTACTACTCAAGGGATTCAGAGCATGCCTGCTTCAAGATTTCTCTGTACAAGTAAGAATGATTTATTTACAACTCATCTTCTGAGCATTAGTCTCTCAATTTACTTTCCGTTACATCAGCTCTCTTTTCCGTTACAGAACTTCCTCCTGGATAGATAAGTATATGTTTAGTGGGAAGTGACACTATTTCTCTGAACCGTGGCAACCCTGAAAAACAACTTTACAATTACCAACTCTAGTTCTGATAGCAGTCACCAAGACAATCACTGCACCCTCCAATTCAACAGTCATCTCTAAGCTGAGACCTGGGACAGAGTACACCTTCAAATTCACCACAGTGCTGGAGAATGGGACCCAGAGCATGCCTGCTTCTACATCTGTCTATTCAAGCAAGGATAATTTCCTTACAACTCAGAGTATTAGCTTCCTATATCAGCTCTGCTTCCAATTTCTTGTATTTCATACATATGTGGTGATACATAAATCCCATGTGATGGAGAAAATGGTTCTGGGTAGGTGTTGTTTAATTCATGCCCCATGGGTATGAAGTTTGACCTAGAAGGTAACAGTATCATTTTAAAGAACTATACAACGGTGGAGCTGACCAACCCACTAGCGTCAGTAGGGATTGTAAATCGATATATGGACTCCGTAGAGAATAGAGAATTGCTGTTAAAAACCCAGCAGGTGCTATTAATCAGCAGAAACAGAAACAATTGCATCTAGATTTATTTTTACTTTTTAAAGATATTAATTCCATGGACAGACATAAGTCTTATGAGGGGGTTGTTGCTTTGTAGGTGAGTTTAATTAAAATCTCAAGCAATATGTTGTCCACCTGCCGGCAGACTAAAAACTAAAAGACAGCAGATAAAACACTTGATAGTAATGAATGAATAGCATTTTTGCTTAAATAAATGACTCGCATTACTGACTGTCAAAATTAAATCACCAGAAGTCAGTAAATCTTGATGTACACCTATTCAGAATAAATGTTTTTCATTTGCCAATGCCTAATATACATATAAGAGTATTGGTGCCTTGCTCGTGTTCACTAGTGAAGCATATACATGTAAATAAATAAACATGGCGACATTCTGCTTCTCCAAATTATTTATCACTTAAGCTAAGTAGATACCTGTTACAGATTCCCTTTCAGAAAAATATCCAGATGTGCTGTGCAAGCTGGGCCTGAAGAACTGCTCGTCTTTATCTTGTCGGATTGCCCACACCTCCATCCGCTTTTGAAAAGACTAATGATGGTAAATGTGACAGCAGGAGTACCAGGTGCAGTGCTGCTGAGACAGATACAGACTCGAAATTGCAAGACCCTGATAGTGTTCTTGAACTTATTGATAGTAATGATGATCAAGAGAGTAATACAATCAATCCACTTGATCTCGTAACATCACCTTTCTGTGCTCAGATAGCTTCCTGCAGCAGGAAATGATGTTAAAAATGTCGATGTGCCAGTTTGCTGTACCTCTCTTGCTCCCCGACTGCAGCACCAGCCAGTGTACATTAATGCTGTGGGCCACGCGAGACATTGTGAAGAAGTTTAGACCCCGTTCATTAGAGAACTCGAAAGGGTTTGTAGAAGACAGTATAGTCAGCACTGCCATTCCAATGATCTCTTGTCAGGTTGGGTGACTGCAGTTTATCAAAGTCTCAGATTCTGAATCAGGTTCTCAGCAACCCCCAGCAATATCATATCAATATCAATCCATCATGATGTGGAATGTGCTGACGTTACACGGAGAATTGCAAACGGTCTAGTGGAAATAGGTTGGTACCTTCCTTGTGGAAAGAACAACTTGGACATTTTTCCAGAACCTGTAGCTGTTGCCAGACTTCGTGGAGATCTCCTTTCCTTTCAGAAACAGTTTTCCATTTTATGTCAAACATCCTCGGCAGTCTTCATATTTTTAGACAGTATTGCAGAGATGAGTACAATCTCTTGTCCTCTGCAGGAAATATTAAAGCCCAATTGTTTTTGGTTGCACATTTTCCAAAGAATACAGAGAAAAACATAAACGCTTTGAAAGTCTTAGCATCAAATTTAAAATTAAGTAGAAATCAGATCCTATTGAAGAAACAGCAGATCAATGATGCAGACTTCGTGTCAAAACTGCGCTTAACTATGAATAAAATCATGGAAAACTGTCAGCACAAAATGACCATTGAAGGCATGTCTGCTGAAGCACATGAATTGGGGATCTCTGAAGATGAAGACTGCAAGTAATTTACAGAACGCTAACCAAGATCATGCAGCAGTCACATCTAGAATCAACGGTGTGGTGCGACAGAAAGAGAATCAGTTGCAATTGTAAGGGAAGATTTGGAAAAAGAAACTAAAACTGAACCAGGAGGAGTGCAGACTGCGGAAGGCAGGAGACCAGCCTATTGAAAAGTATAAGAATAAACTCCAAAAAGAAATACAGAAACTGAGATAACAACAAATGACCTATGATGGTAACTGAAGCAATGCAGTGTTTCATCTCTCATACATGGTTTTAGGAAACAAGAACGATCCTATTTTCTAAATAACTTGCTTGATTTTTTTCGTGATGAATACAAAGAAAAGAGTTGCAAGTTGTCAGAGAACAAAGACATAATTGCAGACCTGGATCAACAAATATCAAACAGCTCTTTAGGAATTGAACATTTCATGCGTGAAATGGGGCAGCTTTATGAAGCTGCATGCTACCATACTGACTATAAGAAATATTGTAAGCAGTTTGGGCAGTCTACACAACAAGCTACCGAAGGTTGAACTTGACCACTTACCTCTACGTAGTTAAGGTGAATGGACATTCGCATCAATTCCACTGGCTGTAAGGTGGGTCAAGTCCCGGGACAATGTGGCAGAACAAAACACCACCTTTTTGTCAAATACCCCAATTAAAGAAAGGGGTCAGTTTTATGTACATTTCCTATACCCACCTCGATTAACTTTGTAACTATATTAATACGAGGTCGGTGTACGAAATTTGCTCCAGCCCCATCGCTTTTTAGGAAACAAACCACCTCCACAAAAAACAAAAACGATGCTGCACGTCACTAGGGGAACTTGCTCCAATGTCCTATGCTACCTCTACACCTCGAGGGCTACAGCAGAATGTCGGTCCATGTCCTTTTAGCTAAAAACTTTCCCTAATGGCGAGGCGCGCATGCAGGAAATAAAAATGTGCATTATAAATATCATATGGGAGATAATGAAATTGGAGAAGGAATCTATGAAAAAGACCTAGGAGTTTTTGTTGACTCAGAAATGTCTTCATCTAGGCAATGTGGGGAAGCTATAAAAAAGGCCAACAAGATGCTCGGATACATTGTGAAAAATGTTGAATTTAAATCAAGGGAAGTAATGTTAAAACTGTACAATGCTTGTCGGATTGCCCACACCTCCATCCGCTTTTCCTAGCTCCCAGGTCGCAGCTATTGCCAGGCACAGTTGCTTGACTGCTCCCCTACTCCGCTTCACGTGGACTTGCAGACGCCGCCACGAGAGGATCGGCAATAGCATCCTCTCCCCCTGTTGCTCACTTTGTTCTCCCTGAAGCTCCAGATGTTGCTACGCGGTTCCACAGTCCCACAACTGTGCCTGCCTCTGCTTGCTCCCGGTCGCCAGCATGTGCTCCAGTCTCCCTGGTCAAGCCGTCTGGGTACCCCCTTGTCGGTTCGCGGTCCCTTCTAGAGAACGCTAGAGACACCGACTTATCCCCAGTCCCATCCGCAGGAATGGGCAAAGATTAACGTTTGTGGACTTGAGTGAGTGTGGCTATGCACAATGGGGGGGGGGACACCCTGGGATCCTTCAAGGAAGCTGCCTTGATGAGATTATGGGATCTGTGGTGGATGGCAGGAATAGGGTTAATTTCGTAGCCTTGCCAAAATGCATGAGAGAATGTGGTTGGAGCTAATTGAATAATTGGTAATTAGGCTCCAGCCATATGCTTAAAAGAGAAGAAAATCCTTGGGTGGGGGTGAGTGATACTATGTTTTTTTTTTTTGTTACGAAGTTCAGTGAAGGTTCTGCCCAGCCTGAACAGTTGTTTTTAAACTTTTGTTTTGGCCATTTTACCAATTATTTTGTAAGTGAGATATGTGTTTTATTTGACATTTTTGTGGTTTAAAACAGCGCAGCAACGATTTCAGTGCAGTTTATTGTCTCTGATTCTCTGTCCTCCCATTTATCCTACCACACGGATGTTCTAATAAAGCTCCATGAGAAAGTCCAACACAAGAGCAGGCTGCTGGTTGTAACAGTGTTGGGAGTCCAAAGCATTGGGAAGTCTACCCTCTTCAACACAATGTTTGGGGTTCAGTTTGCAGTTAGCAGTGGTAGATGCACGAGAGGAGCCTTCATGCTGTTAATCAGAGTCAAAGAGGATCTTGAAGAGCTGAACTGCGATTTTATCTTGGTAATTGACACTGAAGGTCTCAAATCTCCAGAGTTGACACACCTAGAAGACAGCTATGAACATGACAATGAGCTTGCAACACTGGTCGTTGGATTGAGTGATGTCACCATAATAAACATTGCAATGGAGAACTCCACAGAGATGAAGGATACCCTACAGATCGTGGTGCACGCCTTTCTTAGAATGAAGGAAGTGGGAAAGAAACCAAACTGTCAGTTTGTGCACCAGAATGTGGGGGACGTGTCTGCTCATGATAACAATGCAAGAGACAGGAATAAGCTTCTACAACGGCTGAATGAGATGACACAGGCAGCTGCCAGGATGGAAAAGAAAGGAGAAAACAGAAAATTCACTGATATAATGGAGTATGATGCAAAGGAAAATAATGGGTACATCCCAGGCCTGCGGCATGGTAACCCTCCAATGGCTCCAGTGAACACCGGCTACAGTGAGACTGTGTATCAGTTCAAGAAGAGCTTGATTGAGGTTTTGAAAAACACCAACAAGCAAAAACCTCCTGCACCAGTTACAGAGTTCCTGGAGTGGGTGGGGAGTTTGTGGAAAGTTGTTAAATATGAGAATTTCATCTTCATCTTCAGAAATGAGGCTTACAGTAATCTCTGTGTTGAGTTTAATAACTGGGAATGGGACTTCCGGACGGACATGAATACCTGGTTAGCAATGCTGAGATAAAGAATTCTAACCTTTGCAACTCAAACTATTACGACTTCAAGTGCAGTTTAACACAGCTGAACATCTTCCGAATTGGCAAAGCAAGAAAACAAAATTCAGGAGAAACTGCCTAATTATTTCTTGAAAAAGAATAGAAATGTTCACCTAGTGGAAAAGCAGAGGGAAGGCTTTGTGGACAGCATTAAAATTCTTAGGAGAGAAATTGAAAACTGTGAAAAACAAATGTGGGACCGACATTGCTATACACAAAGAGAAGGTGATGAGTGTAAGAAAAGAAAAAGACATTTATCTGACGAGCAGCTGGAGAAAGATTTTGAAACAATGTGGAATCAGACATTTACAAGGTTTAAGACATGAGATATTGTATCAGACATACTGACCAAGTTAGGAGAAATTTAGAAAGGCATGGCAGTCAAGTTCAGAAGGAATTAAGTGAGGTAAAAAAGTTGACCGATTGTGAACAAACACGCTTTATTGCAACAGAGAAGCACTTTCACAGCCAGAAAGTAAACAAGAAGCCAGGTCTATGTGGAGGAATAGGTTGACGATGTTGTCAGGGAAACCTGAAAGAAAAGAACTGGAAAACAAAGCAACTCATATGGCAAATGAAATAATACATATATGTCAGATGTTTGTATTGAGGCAATGATTAGGTAAAGCAAATTATCATGATAAGTACAAAAGGGAGTTACTGCAAATGACAGACAGGAGCTGGAAAATGTAGAGACTCTGAAGACCAACAGCCAATTTGAACTCGATCTGAAGTTCCACATCTGTGGCTACGCTGCCAGGGAATTTCAGAAGATGCATGAGCACTTCAATGAAAAAAATGACCCCAAGAAAGCGCTAGAAAAATGTCGACGTCAGTCCTATTCAAACTTCATTGATCTTTACCATGAGAAGGATCTCTCCAGAAAAACAGCTGAAGAATTCACTGAGCGCTCCCTGAAGCCTGCAGTGAGGGAATATGTCGACAACGCCCTTGGGATAGACATTGTAGATGAAATATTGAGTGGTCCACTATCTCTAATATACAGCTCCCGTCGTTTTTCCAGTTTTCCATATTAAAACAGCTTCTGGAAGAAGATAATTTCAGAATATTTGTGAAGTACATTAGGAACTATGAAACTTTTGTAAAGGGCTAGATTAGATTGTTGAGAGTCATTCAAAAGATATTAAGATTGGGGATTTAGAAGTCAAACTTCTTGCACCAATAAAAACAAAAATTCAAGCAGCTATTGAAAATGTCCTGAAAGAAATAGCTGAGCACCAAACCACCTCATGGTTTATCCAGAGGATCTTCAGTAACCTGGATAAGGACCTTATGATTTAGGAGCAGTGCTGTTTCTAGAGAATTCAAACAATAAGAACTTTGCTCAATATCTCCAGGAACTTGTGAAAGATCTGGCCGTTGCTCTAAGGTCTGAATTTTTTTTGATGTTGAGAAGAAACTTATCAATCTTCCATTCAAGCCGCAGGACGAGCTGTTCAAGAGGATGTTTGGTTGTGGAAAGCAGTGTCCGTTCTGCAAGGTCCCCTGTGAGGCAGGAGGCCTGGACCACAAAGAGCACCACACATCAGTGCATCGACCACAAGGCTGGGTAACAGCAGATATGAAACCAGCAAGAAACTAAACGAGAGTGTGTGCACCTCTGATGTATTCATCGAAAGGAAATTCAGGAATAGTGAGACAAATTTTCATCCCTCTTAAGACTATCGGAGGTTCTACCCTGAGTAGAACATTCCCCCACATTCCAGTATTGAAGCCTCTGATTACTGGAAGTACGTGCTGACTAGATTTAATAAAGAATTAGCAGAGGAGTATGAGGTAAAGCCTTCTATATCCCAAAAGAATGGAGAAGCATAACAAAAGAAATTGCAATACAAAGTGTGAGTAAGTTGTTCAATGTTAAGACATAAGACGTCAAACCTGCAGTTAAACAATGCTAATGTCATTGAATGAAATGAACGGCCTGATAAACCTTGATCTGTATGAAAATTGTGTGCAACTATTCAAAAACAATTATATCAAAGCAACACAGATTATAACAAAGAAAATCACATTATAGTCATGTTAGCTAACACGTGTAAGGCCGTGTGTCCTAAGAGTATACAGCAAAGGTGCTTGTGAGCTTCATAGTAAGAACATAAGAACACTTGGTTATTTTTAATTGCACGTTTATATAAGAACATAAGAAGAACATAAGAAAGTTTACAAACGAGAGGAGGCCATTCGGCCCATCTTGCTCGTTTGGTTGTTAGTAGCTTATTGATCCCAAAATCTCATCAAGCAGCTTCTTGAAGGATCCCAGGGTGTCAGCTTCAACAACATTACTGGGGAGTTGATTCCAGACCCTCACAATTCTCTGTGTAAAGAAGTGTCTCCTATTTTCAGTTCTGAATGCCCCTTTTTCTAAACTCCATTTGTGACCCCTGGTCCTTGTTTCTTTTTTCAGGCTGAAAAAGTCCCTTGGGTCGACACTGTCAATACCTTTTAGAATTTTGAATGCTTGAATTAGGTCGCCACGTAGTCTTCTTTGTTCAAGACTGAACAGATTCAATTCTTTTAGCCTGTCTGCATATGACATGCCTTTTAAGCCCGGAATAATTCTGGTCGCTCTTCTTTGCACTCTTTCTAGAGCAGCAATATCTTTTTTATAGCGAGGTGACCAGAACTGAACACAATATTCAAGATGAGGTCTTACTAGTGCATTGTACAGTTTTAACATTACTTCTCTTGATTTAAATTCAACACTTTTCACAATGTATCCGAGCATCTTGTTAGCCTTTTTTATAGCTTCCCCACATTGTCTAGATGAAGACATTTCTGAGTCAACAAAAACTCCTAGGTCTTTTTCATAGATTCCTTCTCCAATTTCAATATCTCCCATATGATATTTATAATGTACATTTTTATTTCCTGCATGCAGTACCTTACACTTTTCTCTATTAAATGTCATTTGCCATGTGTCTGCCCAGTTCTGAATCTTGTCTAGATCATTTTGAATGACCTTTGCTGCTGCAACAGTGTTTGCCACTCCTCCTACTTTTGTGTCGTCTGCAAATTTAACAAGTTTGCTTACTATACCAGAATCTAAATCATTAATGTAGATTAGGAATAGCAGAGGACCTAATACTGATCCCTGTGGTACACCGCTGGTTACCACACTCCATTCTGAGGTTTTTCCTCTAATCAGTACTTTCTGTTTTCTACATGTTAACCACTCCCTAATCCATGTACATGTGTTTCCTTGAATCCCAACTGCGTTCAGTTTGAGAATTAATCTTTTGTGCGGGACTTTGTCAAAAGCTTTCTGGAAATCTAAATAAACCATGTCATATGCTTTGCAATTATCCATTATGGATGTTGCATCCTCAAAAAAATCAAGCAAGTTAGTTAGGCACGATCTCCCTTTCCTAAAACCATGTTGACTGTCTCCCAGTACCCTGTTACCATATAGGTAATTTTCCATTTTGGATCTTATTATAGTTTCCATAAGTTTGCATATAATAGAAGTCAGGCTTACTGGTCTGTAGTTACCTGGTTCAGTTTTGTTTCCCTTTTTGTGGATCGGTATTACGTTTGCAATTTTCCAGTCTGTCGGTACCACCCCTGTGTCAAGAGACTGCTGCATGATCTTGGTTAGCGGTTTGTAAATTACTTCTTTCATTTCTTTGAGTACTACTGGGAGGATCTCATCCGGCCCAGGGGATTTGTTTATTTTAAGAGCTCCTAGTCCCTTTAACACTTCTGCCTCAGTTATGCTAAAGTTATTTAAAACTGGACAGGAACTGGATGACATGTGGGGCATGTTGTCAGTATCTTCCTTTGTAAAAACTTGTGAAAAGTAATCATTTAACATATTTGCTATTTTTTTTTCTTCATCTACGATTTTGCCATTTGTATCTCTTAAACATTTAATCTCCTCTTTGAATGTTCTCTTGCTGTTGTAATATTGGAAAAACATTTTGGAATTGGTTTTAGCTCCCTTAGCAATGTTTATTTCTATTTCTCTCTTGGCCTTTCTAACTTCCTTTTTGACTTGCGTTTGCAGTTCTGTGTACTCTTTCTGCGTACTTTCTTTTTGGTCCTTTTTTAATGCTCTGTAAAGTGCCTTTTTTCGCTGAATATTTTTTTTAATTGATCTATTAAACCATTTTGGCAATTTAGTTTTACATTTAGATTTGTCTACTTTAGGGATATAATTGTTTTGCGCCTCTAGTACTACATTTTTGAAGAACAACCATCCTTCTTCTGTGGGTGTTTTCTCTATTTTACTCCAATCTACTTCTGTTAGTCTCTGTTTCATACCTTCATAGTTTGCTTTTCTAAAATTGTAAACCTTAGCTTTAGTCTTTACTTTTGGGGATTTAAAAAAACACTTCAAATGAGACCATGTTGTGGTCTGAGTTTGCCAGTGGTTCTCTGACCTCTGTTTTAGTTATTCTATCTTCGTTATTTGAAAAGACTAAATCAAGGCATGCCTCCCCTCTAGTCGGTGCCTTCACAAATTGTGTTAGGAAGCAGTCATTTGTCATTTCCACCATTTCTATTTCATCCTTCGCGCTACCCACCGGGTTTTCCCATTTTATTTGGGGGAAGTTGAAATCCCCCATTAGTATGGCTTCTCCTTTGCTACACACATTTCTAATGTCATTGTATAACAGATTATTGTGCTCACCGTCTGAATCTGGCGGTCTATAGCATGCTCCTATTATTATGCCTTTTGAATTTTTGTCTGTTATTCTGACCTATATTGATTCGGTTTTATTTTCTTTGTCCAGTGCAGTAGCTTCAAGTTCTAGAATTTTGTTTCTGATACTTCTAGCATTAGATAAATACATTTAATGGTTGTCTTACCTGAGTTGTTGTTCTTGTTTTGATGCGGTCTCCCTTCTGTTTTTTTGTTGATTTCTCCCCCCTTCCTTTCTAGTTTAAATGCTTCCGAACCTGCTCGAGGATCTTTTCTCCGAGTAGACTAGTTCCCTTGTTATTTAAATGCAGTCCATCCCGTCTATACAGATAGTCCTCGTTGTAGAATGTGGTCCAATGATCAAGATAGGTGAAGCCTTCCCGTGTGCACCACGTCTTCAGCCATGCGTTTTGATTAATTATTTCCAGCTGTCCATATGGTCCTTTGCAAGGTGCGGGTAGTATACCAGAAAATACCACAGTTTTGGTTTTCTCTTTTAATTTCCTTCCTAGCTCTCTGAATTTGTTTTGCAGGGATTTTGGTCTGTCTCTTCCAATGTTGTTTGTACCGATGTGGACGACTACTACCGGGTCGTCTCCTGTTCGTTCTAGGAGCCTGTCCACGTTCTCAGTGATGTGCTTGACCGAGGCTCCCGGAAGGCAGCACACTGTTGTAGTAAGGGGGTCCAAACTGCGAATTGAACTTGCTGTGTTTCTCAATATGAAGTCCCCAACAATCATGACCTCCCTTCTTTTTGCTGTCTGGTCACCACTGTCAATAGGGTCCTGGATGTTGTTCCTTTCATTCTCTTGTTGTTGGTTCTGCTCATCAAAATTCTGAAGTGACTCAAATCTGTTGGTTGTTTTGATTTCTGGTGGTTGTGTTTGACGAAGTTTCTTTTTTTCCCTGCTTCTGCCTACCTGAACCCAGCTGTTCTGACCTTCTATCTCCCTGGTGGCTTTCAGTCTGTTAGGGGTGATGCAGACTTCCATGAATTGTGGGTGTGCCAGTTCCTCAAGATCCTGTTGCTGTCTCACTTCTTCCAGCTCCATTTCTAGCATACTTACTAGTTTATGCAAATCCTGGATCGCGCGGCACTTTACGCACACTTGGTTTAGCTCCGCTGGGTTTTCTCGGATTTCCCACATCAAGCAGGTGTCACAGATTACTGGCTTGAAGACCATGTTGAGGTTTTTTTTTTTGAAGTTTAGTTTCTTCTGCAGCCGTCAACCTGCTTTCAAACTGCTTCGAAACTGCTCTGTACTTTTCTACGCCTGTACTTCTCCCACTCGCTGTCGCTGGGAAGACTGCCTCGTTTAACTGCGTTGTTCTGCTGTGCTGTTGGCTCCTCCCCTCGCCCGTGTCTCAAAACGGCCCTGAATTTGAATCAGCTGCTCCGAGTTTCAGCTTGTTTGTTATCAGAAAAACACACGCGGCTGTTTGACTTTGAGCTGCTGCTGTGTTTCCCCAATGTCATCTGTTTTCTAATTAAAGCAATTCAAGATGCAATTTCTCCTTTCTGCTTCGAAACTGCTCTGCACTTTTCCACGCCTGTACTTCTCCCACTCGCTGTCGATGGGAAGACTGCCTCGTATTAAAGCCCAATGGTTTTTCGTTGCAAATTTTCCAAAGAAGACAGAGAAAAATGTAAACTCTCTGAAACACTTGGCATCAAAGTTAAAATTAAGTGGAAAGCAGATCTTATTTAAGAAACAGCAGACCAATGATGCATACTTTGTGTCAAAACTGTGCTTAACTATGAATAATATCATGGAAAATTGTCAACAAAAATTTACCAATGAAGGCATGTCTGCTGAAGCACATGAATTGGGGATCTCTGTAGATGAAGACTGCACTTAATGTCAGAATGCTAAGAGAAATGCTGCAGAAATCACATCTAGAATCAACAATGTGGTGCGATATAAAGAGGATCAGTTGCCATTGCAAGGGAAGCTTTGGAAGGAGCTGACTAAAATAGAAAAGGAAGAGTACAGACTACAAAAGGCAGGAGACCAGTCTAATGAAGAATATAAATACAATCTGCAAAGTGAAAAACAGAAACTGGGACAACAGCAAAGCAGTAAAAATATATCTGAAGCAATGGAATGTTTCATCTCTGCCATATCCAGTGAAAGCAAAGAAGAGCGATCCTATTTTCTGAAATGGATGAGGATGAACTTGGATGTTACTGCAGAAAAGAAACTTTCTGGTCTTTGTGATGAATACAAAAAAAGTGTTGCAAGTTGTCAGAGAGCAAAGTGATAGTTGTAGACTTGGATAGACAAATATCAAACAGCTCTTTAGGAATGGAACATTTCATTCATGAGATGGGGCAGCTTTATGAAGCAGCGTGCTCCCTTCCTGACAATTCTGAATCCCGCCAGCAGTTTGAACATCTTCCCAGTTTGGGGGCAGATCTGCTGTTGGATGGCTTCCCTCTTGAGTTGCTGGATGGAGATGCATCAAATATCCCTCTAATATGGGTGACTGATGTTCTAATTGAGCTCCACAGGAAAGTCCAACACAAGAGCAGGCTGCTGGTTGTAACAGTGTTGGGAGTCCAAAGCATTGGGAAGTCTACCCTCTTCAACACAATGTTTGGGGTTCAGTTTGCAGTTAGCAGTGGCAGATGCACGAGAGGAGCCTTCATGCTGTTAATCAGAGTCAAAGAGGATCTTAAAGAAGAGCTGAACTGCGATTTTATCTTGGTAATTGACACTGAAGGTCTAAAATCTCCAGAGTTGGCACAACTAGAAGACAGCTATGAACATGACAATGAGCTTGCAACACTGGTCGTTGGATTGAGTGATGTCACCATAATAAACATTGCAATGGAGAACTCCACAGAGATGAAGGATACCCTACAGATCATGCTGCATGCCTTTCTTAGAATGAAGGAAGTGGGAAAGAAACCAAACTGTCAGTTTGTGCACCAGAATGTGGGGGACGTGTCTGCTCATGATAACAATGCAAGAGATAGGAATAAGCTTCTACAACGGCTGAATGAGATGACACAGGCAGCTGCCAGGATGGAAAAGAAAGGAGATAATAGAAAATTCACTGATATAATGGAGTATGATGCAAAGAAAAATAACGGGTACATCCCAGGCCTGTGGCATGGTAACGCTCCAATGGCTCCAGTGAACACCGGCTACAGTGAGACTGTGTATCAGTTCAAGAAGAGCTTGATTGAGGTTTTGAAAAACGCCAACAAGCAAAAACCTCCTGCACCAGTTACAGAGTTCCTGGAGTGGGTGGGGAGTTTGTGGAAAGCTGTTAAATATGAGAACTTCATCTTCAGCTTCAGAAATAGTCTTGTGGCTGAGGCTTACAGTAATCTGTGTGTTGAATATAATAAATGAGAATGGGACTTCCGGAAGCACATGTACAACTGGTTGGCAAAAGCCGAGACAAGGATTTCTAACCTTCACTCCTCAAACTATGAGGACTTTTCCAGCAGTTTAAAAGCTGAGGCATCTGCTGAATTGTTAAAGTTCTGCAGAATCTGACAGATTATTATCAGAAAAATAATGGCCGTGTTAATCTTGTGGAAAAGCACAGAGGAGACTATATATATATATATATATATATATATATATATATATATATATATATATATATATATATATATATATATATATATATATTTGGGCTGTCAAATGATTAAAAAAATGAATCTCAATTAATCGTGTGTTTTGTTTAGAAAGAGTTTATTATGAAGTAAAAAGCCCCATCCCAGCTATTTTCCAACTTGCTCTTTATTACATTAGGATGTATAGAAAGATTTTTGCTTAGCTTGGATGTTTTTTTTTTTTACCACTTTAAATATATTGCTTTCAGCAGCGATGCAGAATACAAGGTATACAATGCTCAATTTACTTTGGAACACAAATGTTTGCATTGTCAAAAAAACTTATTTTGTTCCCAATTTACTTTAGAGATGCCAACTGGATTTCGCTTGTATCTTATGTAAACACAGCAGACATCCGTTAATTCAATCAGACAGGGACCAAAGTGTACCAGAATAAGTGGAAAACACAAATTAGTATGCATAACAATATATCCCTGTGCCAATAGGCAAAAAAGTAACATTACATACCGACCTATATATCTGTTGTTCAGAGGCAGAGGGAGCGGGTTTAAAAAAGTCACTGATCTTGATCTGAGTTTGTAATTTGTAACAGCTTTCTCACTCCGACTGCCAGGTGAGGGTTAAGTCTGCTTTCTGGTCGCTTGTCATTGGTTTCCAAAGCAGGGACAATGTCCATGAGTTGACGAACTCCACAAAGATCGCTGCTGCATATTTTGTTTCTCATTTTAGTTTAGTCAATCAGGATCAAAGTAGTAAAACCACATCTCTCATATTTCATATTCTGATTTAATACAGACCTAGATAACCCCACCAAATTTGTTTTTTGGTGCAACTTCTATGTGGCACTGTGACAGAGACAGAATGATTCTTGCTGATAAATTTCCCTCCCGGCCTGTGAGGGCGCTGTGTAAAGGGAACAGTGCCCTGGACTGGATGGCCAGACAATTCATTCCGAGAGTTAGACGAAAGTTGGCCATCTAGAAAGGGGGAGGAGCTACTGTACACAAAATCATCGACCCGAAAGGGAAACAATGCGGCAGCCGCAGATTGGAGGAGCCGTTGCAATTGTTAACCAAGGGGAAGTGATTGATGGTATAAACGGGGACGTAGTGAAGTGATCTGTTCCTTTGTTATGGTTAACGCTAACTGGAAGGAGACCCGTATGTTTATTGTTTTTTGTTTTTGTCTTGTCTAATTATACTTGTTTGTTGTTTAGATGGCTAACACGATCTGGAGCTGTCGCTACAGGCCACCACAAAACCCAAACAAGGCTGCACTTTGTTTCATGATAAATTGTATTTGCACCACGAGCACTAAAGCACTCACTATTGTGTTTTGTTATTTACCACTTTGTCACATTCCCTAACCCTAATCCAATGCAGGACTGATACAAAAACCACTCTCCCATAGAGTGCACTGCAGTACAATGAAGATGAAGCAAACACAACAGCACACCAACCCCAACCCTAACACTAACCCTTAACCCAACCCTAATCACCCTCTCATAGAGCGCACTGCAGTACAATGAAGATGAAGCAAACACAACAGCACGTCAGAGCAGCTGCTTTGATATGAACAGAAACTTCATGAGCCACACAAAGCATGTGCTCTTTGTACGCAGTGGAATTTGAAATGATGAAATGACCAGAATGGGTCTTGGTGACTGGGTTTGAGGAGCCTGTGTCACTTTAACTGGGAATGTAAATTAATCCCGGGAGAGTCCGGTGGGAGATGACAACATGAATATTTTTGTTTATGGAATTATATTGTACTGCAAATTGTTTTCAATGAATGATACTGATGAGATGAGAGAATTTTAACTACAAGCAAGCACGTCACATATTCACATAAAAAACGAGTTTCTGGTCATGTTAAGATACTCTACTTGCCGTATTGGGGAGTAACGCATTACGTAATGCAAGTAACTTGTAACTGTAGAAGATTACTTTTTAAAAGTACCTTTCCCAACACTTCTAGTGAAATATAATAATAACCAAAACATAAGATGACACAACAAAGCTTACTCATCAATTTAACAGAATTTACACCTAAATAAAACTATATAGTGTCTTACAACTTCACCACCCCTAGAAGAAAGCCTATCTTACAAACTTTAGGTGCTGCAGACAAGCGTAGAAAGTATGTCTGAAATATTACTGGCCAGTAAACCAATAGTGTAGAATCCTAGTTGCCAGCTTCTTTAGAGTACATTTAGACTCCAAAGAAATGACATGATCGGCTAACCTTTTAACTTTGTAATGTTATTTTTTCACAAATCATGAGATGAAGGGGTGTGCAGAAATCCGTTTTGGAAGCCGAGACGACCAAACTTAAGTGGTCACAGCTAAAGTGGATGGGAGCCAAAAACTAAATAAGCACCAAGCTGCATCTCTATGCACTTGCTATAAAGATGCACTCAGCACCAAGCTGCATCTCTATGCACTTGCTATAAAGATGCACTCTGCACCAAGCTGCATCTCTATGCACTTGCTATAAAGATGCACTCAGCACCAAGCTGCATCTCTATGCACTTGCTATAAAGATGCACTCTGCACCAAGCTGCATCTCTACGCACTTGCTATAAAGATGCACTCAGCACCAAGCTGCATCTCTTTACACTTGCTATAAAGATGTCTGCACTCTTAACAGCTTCTTTGTTGTGTCTCACTTCATTTCCTCTCAATCCTGTTCAAACTCCATTGGCTGCCATGTTGTGGTACAAGGTGGGCACGCCACCTCATGAGGTGTACTCTCAATATATGGGTAGAACTGAAACCAGAGAGTGTGATTGGTCAACCCCAACATACCAAACATGTGCCTTCCTGTCTAAAAATGGTAATCTTGTTCCTGATTGGTGGAAGCAGCTCCCAGGCAGAGGCTGTGTCTCTGTCACAGGTGAGGTGTGTGAAGCATCTGTTCAGTTGCTGAAGGTCTTCAGTGAGGGTGAATCGACGAGGTTCCCTCAGGTCCTGTGAGGAATGGAGAGTCGCCTCAGAGTTTCATTCTTCTGTCTTTCAGTCCTGCTTCTTCACAAGACAGCCGGTAGGTTTGACACTCTTACTTTTCTCTTAATTGTCTGCTTGGGATTTAATACATGTTTAAACAGCATAGACCCATAATACCAATAAATAAACACAATTGCATTCATATTAATGCCATGATCCTGATCCCTAGCTCTTTTTAAGATTAGCGCTAACAGGGTCACATTCATTTCTGCCAAAATATGTTTAGGTTTTTAATGCTAAACCTTTTTACCTGTCTTTTCATCAAATCTGATGTTTCTAGTTTTAATTATGTCGTGTTTTTATATCATAGTTCTAGTTTTAGTTATATATAAAAAAAATATATAGTCAATAATACATCTATAAACGTGTTATAAAATATGTTATAAACAATTATTATAATTAACAAAGTGTTTACACTTTTAACAGGTTATTAAAATGTTGCTAACAATGAATACATTCAATAACACATCTTTAAATTCGAGTTTTATAGATGGATCCTTAGAAAAATGTGCAACGTATTTCTAGAAACTTTTGACAAAATAATTTTAATACAAAATCAGAGAGTAGTCTTCATGTCCAAATGTGCATCTGAATTTATCAGTGGCTTTCTTTATTGTAACACAACATATCTGGATTGTTTGAAGTCAAATCAGTTAGATTTGATATTTGTACTTGGAGAGAATTATTTCTCAGCTAGTATCTTATTAAAAGAAATAACTCTTGGGTTTCACAGAAAGTTATTTTTGGCTCTGATTAAATTTATTGAGGTGAACCAATATTGAAAACTGTGTAAAATGCAGCAGCAAAGCGCACCGAGAGCGTGCTGCAGCTCAGACAAGCAGATAGAGGTGATAAAACAGGGGGAAAAACATGGTCAAAGTAGGAGACACATAACACACAAATGAAAAACACATGGAGATATATTTTAGTTTCATATCTAAAAGTATGAAAAGGGCAGAATGATTATTTATATGGATCTTTACACCATGAGAATTTGTTGAAATGACAGTTTATTACAGGTTGTGATGTAATACATTTTAAATGTCATTCTGACCCAGAAATCAAAGATATCTGTAGAATATAATCCAAATAAAACTATTTATAATAATTATTATAGTATCCTGAATCCTAGAACTTCATAAGATTTTATGGTTTTTTTTCTAGTTTTATTTATAGTAATAAATAGTGGATGACACTTAAATAAACATGTAATTAAAAATAGCCAATTATTATAAATTACAAATATTGAACTTTACACCCACAACTCACAATTGAAATGTTTAATATAAATTTGTTATTAAAAATCAATACATTTAATAACACTTTTCCTGAATTAAAGGGGGAAATTGCCTTGAAATAAAACATGTAATAAACATGACAGTTATATTCAAGTTTTGTGTCGTCGTAATACACAGATCTATTATAAAGATTTTATAATCAATCATAACTGACAATAAAAGCTGTCTTTGAGCATTACACTAGTGTATTAAAATGTTTGTGATTTTATATAAGCTATTATTAAGCATCAACACATTTTAATACCACATGTATAGATATGTTATAGCTAGAACTCTCTAAAATAAATGATGGAAAGAACATCCGAGAAGAATATTTTATAACATATAAAACCATTCATAAAACATATTGTCAAAACCATTGCTTTAACGTAATACATTTGCGTTTTTGTAATAGCTTTACTACACTGTAAAATAAAAGATCATTGGTAGATTTACCTTAATATTTACAAAGGGTTTTTTTCATTTTTTAATAGTAATTGTTCGGTATTAGTGTAAAATATGTACCCTTAATAATTTGGAAATATACACTAGAATTAATAATTAACAGTTTTATTAAGTCAATATAAAGGTACATTTACCATAGAAATACGATATTCTATTACAGTGTATAAAGCTAGTCACATTTAACATTCAGGTTTGTACTTTGTGAAATCTGAAAACGATTTCTGATAAAGTTTATTGAGGTGAACCGATACAGAATGCTGTGCAAATTACAGCAGCAAACCACGAGCGTGCTGATCTTGATCTTGTAGACAGTTGCAAGCTGCAGCTCAGTCAAGTAAGCAGAAAACAAGATCAAAAAGCAAATGTAACATTTTAAATTAACATTTCACGCTTCCTATCGCACTGGATACATAGCACATCTTCAAAGAAACTTGCCTGTATATATATATATCTTATATATATATATATATATATATATATATATATATATATATATATATATATATATATGAATTCTTTGTGTTATGTGTTTTCCACAGTTTCTTTAATTCGTTTTGATTCAAGAATATTTGTGCTGATGTTTTGACCTGGTAAAGTCTTACAATACTAAAATATATATGATCTCTAATGGTGCAAGGAGACCGATTCTATACAGCTTAACATTCTGCACGTTTTACTCCCCATTTTTTATAGCACTTTTATTTTTAGCAATTATTTGTTTGCCATGATAATTTTCCTGTGTTAATAAAGATTTGTGATTTGTGTTGAGTGTGTGTGTGTGTGTGTGAGAGAGAGAGAGAGAGAGAGAGAGAGAGAGAGAGAGAGAGAGAGAGAGAGAGAGAGAGAGAGAGAGAGAGAGAGAGAGAGAGGAGATTCGAGATACCTTCATTTACTTTTTTAATGTTTAGCTGTTGGATTAATCATATTTAAAGCTGAACCAGCTACAAGCTCAATTGTCGTGATTTATTCCAGTATTGGTCAGCGCTCGGATTGTATTTGTTTGTTTGCTTTGAAAACAACAGCTATTCTGCCACCGGTACCTACTGTTTCAAAATAAACCTCTGCTTCTTATTGCAAACGTTTTTTGCTGGGTGTTTTTTTTTTTCTCCAAATTTGTAATCAAGAACAAAATTATCAAGATTTCTAATCCTTTTTTTTTTTTTTTTTTTTTTTCAGAAAACGCTTCATCCCAAATCCGTTTTTTTTTAAAGTAAATTCTTAATACTTTACATATAGCCAATACATTATATTCAGTGTGTTTAAATATATTATCATCAATTAAATTAACAAACAGAATATAATCCAGTTTTGGCAGAATGATAAGGAATGTGTATGCATGTTAAAACTATTATGTTTTACTACTAGTGTATGTTTATATCAAAATGCAGTTATATATTAAATAGGATAAAAGTTATTATTGAAAATAATAATTTAAAAAATAATCAAACTAATCAAAATCTTGATTAAAAGTGCAGTCGTCGGATAATCCAAAAGAAATATGGATCTAAATTATCCCGATCACATTTTGAAATTTAAAAAAGTATTTATTTCAAAATATGTTCACTGGAATAATCTCTACCAGATCCAGTTCTGTTCATTGCATTGAATAACTGCACACCGTTATTATAGTTTGTGATACTTTCTAACAGCTGCTATAGCGATACCAGCACCACAATTATAGGGTACATTTCCTAGATTTACAAGACAGCAAACCCCTGTCTACGCTGTCAGTCGAAAATGTAACAAGTAAAAAACGAGTCTCAGGTATTGTAGATATAATAATAAAAACATGTTTAGTTCGTTCTTATTTTAGCTTTCATTATTTGATTATGAAGTTCATTCTGCATGGCCAGTCAGCTGGAGTTAACATTTTGCAACTAGTTAGTCATATTTTCTTTCAGTCATTCACAATTCCAAATTCCTCTGATCCGGCAGTGAAAACGGGCTTGTATTGCAGTGCTTTCTTCAGAACAGTTATGGGGCAATGATTCTTTATTACTTACAAATTATTTTTTGAAAATGTTTAATTAGCAGAGGTGAGATTTGAACACGTGGTGTCACGAGAACTGTTTACCTATACAGTATTAACCCATTAAAGACACTGCTGGCGGTAGCAGTTGTGTGCATTACAAAATTACCCAAAAACATAAATAAATACAAATGACACACTGCAATTCCGTTGTAACGAATATCCGATAACGATGCTGCATATAACTAGTCCATTTTTGAATTCAATAACATTGTTATGAACAATTAATGGTTGGTTTCAATAACACATTTCTAGATTCTAGTTTTATAGATGGATCCTTAAAAAAAAAAAAAAAATGTAATGAATTTCTAGAAACTTTTGACTTCAATCCCAAACGTGTGTCTGAATGTGACTTTATGTGACTTTCTTCATTGTAACGCTATATATCAGGAGTGTTTGAAGTCAAGTCAGTTAGACTTGATATTTGTAGTTGGAGAAGATTACTATCTTATTAAAAGTAAATAACACCTGGGTTTCATAAAGTTATTTTTGACTGATTAAATTTATTGAGGTGAACCAATGTAGAAAGCTGCAAAGTGCACCAGCAACGCGCACTGAGAGCATGATGCAGCTCAGACAGGCTGATAGTGGTGATAAAGCAGGGAGAAAACAAGATCAAAGTAGGAGATGCATAACATAAACACGAAAAACACATTAATTTAGTTTCAGGTATAAAAGTACGAATACGGTAGAATGATATATTTAAAATATATTACATCACAGCCTGTAATAAACTGTCATTTCATTCTCAGAGTGTAAAGATCCATTATAAATAAATAAAAAAAGAATACAATCAGAATAAAACTATTTATAATACTTTTTTCTTTATTCTTTTTAAAGATAATTATGTTTTTTCTAGTTTGATTTATTGTCGTAATAAATAGATCTGTTATAAATACACACTCATATAAACGTGCAATTAAAAATAACCAAGTGCTATAAATTACAAATATTGATCTTTACACCAATAACACACGATTAAAATGTTTAATATAAACTCTTCATTAACAATCAATCAATACATTTAATAATCCTTTTATAGAGGATTTATAGATGGATCCCTCAAATAAAGTGCACAGGATATCTA